>NW_020450252.1:119283-265691 GCF_003343035.1 Apteryx rowi | reverse complement strand
CCGGCCGCCCCCCGCCGCCCCCGCCGGGCCACCGGCGCGGCTCCGACGGCAACTTTGGCTGCTGCCCGGCGGTGGAGCCGCCACCGGCGCCCCTGCACGTCCCGCGAGTGCCGGGATGCTGCAGGGATTGCCATTGGTGGGTACCTGACTCCCCCCCTCCTCCAAATAATAATAATAGTAACAGTAATAATAATAATAATAGTAATAATAACAACAACAACAACCACCACCCTCGACATTATTTTCTGCTTTTTCCTTTCCGCTTTCAGTAAATGGCTTTCATTTCCCGGCAGAGCCGTGGGTGTGCGAGGCTGGGGAGGAGGAGGAAGAGGAGGACTTGATTTAAAATCCGTTCACCTGGACGGGGCCGGCGGGGCCGGCGGCTGCGGCGCGGCTGCCGCCAGGGCGACGCGAGCGGCTTTTTTCGTTGCGCCCGGAAACGCGGGGCGCCCGGCTGAGCGCGGAGGGGGCCGCGGGCCGCGCCGCCCCCGGGGCCCGAGCGAGGCTCTGCCGGGGGAAGACGGGGCCCTTCCGCCGGCCGCGGCTCGGCTCCCCGCAGCCCCTTCCCTCCGCGCCGCCGCTCGGCGCGCAGGGGGCCGACGCCGAAAGGGGAGCGGGCTGCAGGCGGCCCCTGTCCGCCCCCGGCGCCTGCGGGACCTCCGCGGCCCGCGCGGGGCTGCCGGCTCACGCGTGGCCCCGGTGCCCCTGCTGGCGCAAAGGGCTGTCCGAGCGCTGCCCGCCCCGACAGGCGTTTACGGGCTTGGCGGGGGCCGTGGCAGGGCGACACGCGTGGGAAGTGATTTTTTTCGCCCCTGGTGCAAACGGCGATGCGAGCGGACGGGGCTGCCCGGCGCTGTGCCCCGCGGTGCGGCCCCGGCCAGGAGCGCGGGGCCGCGTCGAAAACGCGCAGTTACGCAGTGAAACTCCGCGCTGGCGCCGCTTCATGCCGCACTCCTCTCCCCGCTGTATTGTGTTTTACCCTCCGCCGTTTAAAATACAAAACTCCCTTTGTTTTCATTGCTTATTTTCAGATTCTTCGAAAAAAATGTATATCATTTGTCATTCCTCGCGGAGATTAAACAAGGGAAACCTGGCATCGTTTTCAAAAATCCAGATAGCAAGACAAATCGTTTGGAAGTGAGTGATGGCTCGCAGGCTCTGCCTGCTCGCGAAAAGTCTTTCAAACCAGTTAATGTTGCTTTGCAATATTAATGATAAAAAAATAGCCAGCCTTGCTTTCATTGGCTGATACCCTTAATACATTACACACGCTCCGATCGGGAGCTTGGGGCATTTCGGGCTATATTTTGTTAATTTACATCGTATATATGTCCCCGTTAAAAAAGAGAGAGAGCAAAACAGAGGAAGATTTCCTTCGAAATGCTAATTTCCGCATCCTTGAACGCTTTCATTTCTAACATACCGTTTCCTTGGCAGGACACCTGTTGCAGTTGTGTGTCCCCGAGGAGGAACGTCTTTTTAAGAACTTTGTTCCTTTTTTTTTTTTTTTTTGGACGGCTGCGATTTCCAGGGCAGTGGCTGAAATCCATTTCTCCTTGCAAGATTGTTTAGACACCAAAACTAATAGCGTAATTATTATTCCTGAATGACATCAAGGTAATACAGAAAGATAAGAATAGGAAGATATGGAAATATTAAAATTATATTCTTGGAGATAGTTCATTTGGAGTAACTTTAAAATAGATGAGATCATTTAGCCTGCAGTCTAGTATCAGCATAAACAGAGCTGTATTTTTTCCTTCATCTTCCTCCTCCTCTTAGGAATCACAGTCAGGCTTGCACTACTGGAATTGCCAAAAGTGACAGACAAAGAACACAGCACCTAAAATTTGCAAACGTCCCCGATCTAAACTTTTAGCTGCTGAAAAATAATGCATCTTAAAAAAATGCTTTACGTATTAAAGAAGAGGAGGGGGGATTTTAACTGACGGAAGCACGTTTTGGAGAGACTTTCAGGTCTCTGGTGCTTTTCACAGATACTAAGGACAATAGTCTTCCCTGATTTTCTGCATACCTTTTAGGTTTCTTTTCCTATGTCAGAACTGCCTGGACAGATTTCCACTGGCTGCAATGCTTTTTAAAAAATGTATGGAATTAACTCAGTGCACAGGCTGAATATTTTGACACTTTTCCTTCATATTTGGTTACTTTGCCTGCAAATACATACACACGTTTTCCACGCATGTGCCACAGATTAAAAAAAAAAAAAGATCCATTTAAACACATAGTCATCAGATATTTTTACATAAATACGCACACACACACACATGCAAGCACACCAGCACTGATGCATTCAGAGATAATTGTGCAGAACATAATACATACTTATGGGTTATTCTCCGGGCTTGTGTTCGCAGTATTTCTTGCTCAGCTTCCCCTCCCACCAACCCCGAGAAAAACGCTGATGCAAATACAGCTACCAAAAGTTACGCTAATAGAGCCCTCTACAAGAACAGATTTAATGGAGCAGGTCACTACCCTGCACACACATGACAGAAGAAGGTAGCAATGATGGATGTGGCAGATGGGATCAGACCACGATCTGTTTTGCCCAGCGTCTGCTTTCTCACGTTGGCCAACAAGAGGTGCTTCCTGGGAAGGCAGCACACTCTGCGGGAGGCAGCTGTAGAACAACTTGCCCCAAAGAGAAAGATTCCTCTCAGCCCCCATTAATTCAGACCTGCCTTATGCCCTGAAACTGAAGAGTTTACAGCCCTTCCAAAACTTAATTTCTGTTCTGTTCATTTTATCTATCCATGCTCCTATATCACTGAATGATCTCCTATAAATGCCCCATCCTTTTTCTTAAACACGGTACTATAYGTGTTTACAGAACTCTTTTCTCACAGGCAATCTCTTTATTATGCATTTGTAGCATTCATTTATTGTAGTCTGCTGTTAACGAGAAAAGCTCTGTATATTTTTGCATCAGGAACGCCACACTGGAGGTAAACAGTGCATTTCCCTCCGGGATCAGGCTCCACGCATGTGACAACACTGCAGTGTGGTCAGTCCCCATGGGGAGCCATTGGTGCAGGGAAACCTACCCCTTACCTGGGCAGAGAAGAAGCTGACACCAGGCAGGTCCAGCACATTTTACACTCCCAGGTCTCCTCAAAGCGCCTGGGGTGGGGACAGGTGAGGAAATGTYCTGATTAGTGAGCTAGTGGGAGTGCCTTGCAGTGTGATTTTATGGCCCAAATTACAGCAACCTTCCCTGAGAATAAAATTAAGCATAGCTCTCTAGGAAYGCTAGTATGGAGATGATGCATTGAGCAGCACTGACGGCAGCCAGGCGTGCACCCATTTGCATTGACATCGCTTCCCTTGTGAAGTGCGTAACACGGGGGCAGAGAGCACCAAAAATGTCCACACAGACTTAGACAGTAGCTGGCAGCAACTCAGGCTCCACGGTAGCCACAAAGGATCTCTTCACGCAACCGCTGCAAGTGACTCCTGGGGCTGTGCTGCATCCATGCCTCATCATTGCATCGTCCTAGTCTAGGTGCCACAGGATTTCCAGTGTGCCTGGCAATCCAGCTACCTCCTGGCCTTTGGTTAGCAACATTAGTTATTATTTACAGAGTGGCTCATCCTTTCCAGGCTGAGAAATGCCCAGTGGAAATCCTGCAGGAAGGGAATTCTCCTCAACATTGGGTAGACCCATGCTGAGGAGCCCTGTGAGGGTTCCTCGGTCCAGCAGCCCACACACCTGGTGAAGGTCTCCAGGGAGGTCACCATTTGCTCTCACTGCAGCAAAGGCAGCGCCTGTGTCAAGTGGGAGAGCTGATGAGCCTCTCCAGTAAATACATATATTCCTGGTGAACACACGTGTAAACCTGGGTGCTTGGCACAGAATTGACTTCCTAGATATTTCATGGTCAGGGAACCTTAGTCACTGTGAGTAGCATAAAGTGAAGGATAAACAACCTAAGCCTGAAAATGCAGAGAAGGCTTGTAAGGAAAGGTAGTATCTTTTATTAGACCAACTGATATAGTCAGAAAAAAAAACAGACAAGCTTTCAGGCACACAAGCTCTGAAATAGAAGTTGCAACTTTCAAGAAAAGTGCCGAGGCTGAACTGTTTATCTTAGGTACTTACACACCTCCGTTTCTGGGGAGTCTGACAACTTCATTGGCTGAATACAGTCATCCTCCCTGGTGCAGGATAAAGTACAGCAGTGTGATTATTCCCAGCTGAAGTTCAGGCATGGAGAAACACAGAGGCCTGTCCAAAGCTGGGTGAAAAACCTGTGGCAGGGAAGGGGACTGACCTCCGGGGTTTTGTATTTCAGGTGAGCCTTTTTCAGGATTACTGACCATTAATCAGTGGCTGCTACGCATGGAAAGCATGCGGAGCTCAGACAAACATGACTGACACTGTTCTGCAAACAGAGGATATGCTGAGAAGTATTATCTCGCTGTTAGTATTCTGAAACAGCTAAACAACATGAAAAGTGGAGTTCTGGTTAAGATGCTAAGATACAGAAGAAAATACTCCTTCTATTGATCCGTGTAATCCCATCAACAGTTCATAGGCGCAGGGTTCTAGCAAATCTTTGTGTTGTCCCTGAGTACCAGATTTTGCATTTGGAGATCTGAACGAGACGGATGGTGTTTAAAGCCACTCACTGCAGAGGTCTCTGAGGGCTGCACCATGCTGAGTTGCAGGAGCATCTGTTATTTTAGTGAAGGCTGGTTCAATTCTCGTCCACTCCATTTATTTAGGATCTGTCAGTTTCTCACATACCGATAAGGTGGAGTTAGATTTTTGTCAAAACTGCCCTTTTTGGTCCATGTGGCCACTCTTGCGAAAGGTCTGCGCCCCGACAAGCACAGGCAGGCCCACAGCACAGATAAGCTGCGCGCTTAGCTTCCCACCTACAGAAACCAAATCATGCAAGAACTTGAGAAGCTTCTCCCCACCTGTTGTTGAATGATGCTATAGCTGCTTTTTTCTTGCAGAGGATTGTAAAGCCTTAAATAGTAGAGGGTATAAAGTCCCAAGGACTGGGGCTGCCATCGAGGTTGACATAATGCTGGGTGTAATCTGGGGACACAGACATGCAGTTTTGCAGTGAGTGGAACTGCAAGGGAGCCCATGGGCCAGGGGAGCCCAGGGCTGGGTTTGCGAAGACAGCTCAAGTCGGGGGCGGTCTTGGCAGATCAGCTGAGCGAGGAGCGTGTTTCATCTGTGGTACCCAGGCCTCGCTGGCTGTGTTATAGTATCATCTGTCCCTACCATTGTAATTTAGTGTTTGGTGGTGAAACATACTGAATTAGCACACCTTAGGTCACCAGCAGTCCCACCAAACTCTTCACGAGAACTAAAATTTCCCAACAGCATAATCGACTCCCTGCCTGGCACTGCTGTGACTGTAACCTCCTGGTAGGAAAAAGCTTGAATAAATCTCATCCCCAAGGAGCTCTCCTTCCAAATAGGCAATTGCTGTCCAGCTTGTCAAAAGTAAGGATTTAATCCAATACGTCTCATACAGACTCATCCTCTCTCCAGATATGGACTATAATTTCCTCACTGCTCTCCTCACATATACCGATAAGGTACTTCAGTTAAACATATTCACCAGAAATACAAAGCATGTGAGAAGGTAACACTTGAAACCCATCCAGTATCCGAAGAACAGACCATTTTTCTTATTGTAAGGACTCCAGACCTCTTCTCCCTGTCCACACAACTGTTCTCAGTGTCTCTGGGTGAAGCTCCAGGTGTGGGCTGGGATATTTTAAGCACTGAAGGCCATTTCCTTCCCCATGACATATTCCCAATACAAAGGCAGGACTGTCGGTGCAGGCTAGTTCTGATGGCCAAGCGCTGTCTGCTGCAGCTCTGGAGAAGTCCTTCCATCATAAGGTCCAAAATAATCTGGATAGCTGCCAGAGCATGTGAGGAGCTTTTAAGCATATTGTTTAGGTCCCGAATTGCTAGAGATGAGTGCAGATTTGGTTTGCTTGGTGAGTTGTACCAAAGAAAGCTTTTGACAGAGTGAAAAAGATGCGTCTGTTATTAGTTACCAAATAAAAAGACGAACTTTAGGGGGCGAGGTCTCATTCTGTTTTATTCTCCTGAAACAAAAGCCTTGCTGTCTGTGCTCTGTGCGCAGGGGCTGCTCCTCAGGTGTGGCTATAAACTACAGTGATCTGGGAAGCAGTAAGAGATGCTCTTCTGCTTCAGATCCAAGAATCCCTGTAGACCACACTGTGTGCAGGACACTGAAGACTGAGATGCTGGACTACAGTACCAAGCCCGTCTGGCAAACACAGCCTTAAACTGAATTGGTGAAACAAGATCTAAACAGGTGGTCCATTCTGTTGTTGTGAGTAATAAAATAAGCATGGTACCATAGCTCATCCCTCTTCTGCCTTCTCTCATGTACCGCCAATACTTCCAAAACAGATGCTCCAAACTTTAAATACGCACTTCTCCTCCAGAACATGTGGAAAATCAAACACCAGCTCCTGTGGGCTAGCTAGGAGACCAGTCAGCTGAACTGCACCAGAGAAGCCATCAGGTCCCCTGCAAATATCTGCTCCCACTAAATCTGTAAGCACCCTGATCTCACAAATTCAACCCTGCTACTGATCTCACTGAACAAACCAGCTACAGAAAAACTGCAAAGCATGTATGTGCCCATGCTGTTGGGAAAATTCAACAGCTTCTATCAAAACACTTTTTTACAGGGGCCCGGATGCCTCAGAGAAGCCTTTTGTTGCTTGCCAGAGGTTGGTGGTGACATCCTTCCCCCTTAGAGGCAAACCTCTTTGCTGGCTCTCCCCCAGGCTCTGGAATGGTCCTCAAGGRCTCAGCAGAGCAGAATACCACCATGTACTCCGGGGCAGGGAAGGTGCGCCCACATTACATGTAGGCTCTGCACTGACTGCTTGTGTGCTTTGGGATGTTAGACCGGACTTAAATGCCCTAAATGCCAAGATCCAACCATGTGCTGGTGGAGAGTCTRGTGATCAGTCCCCAGAGGTAAGGGAAAGACCCCTCCAGAGTCCATTCCTTGACCACAGGACTTGTTCCTTCCAAGGGACTGGCRGAGCTGCTGTCCCAGGCCATGTAACAAGCACTCTCCGTTGGCCTTGCTTGGGCCTCCTGCCTGGTGGGTTCTCCAAAAACTATATGCAGAACCAGGACAAAATTGCTACTTGGCTCCAGAAACTGAGTCAGCCAGAGGGATGGAGGAGGCAAAGCATTCGGGTTGAGAAGCCCCCTAACCCCTCAAGCCATTCCSCATCAGCTGGAGAGCCAAACTGGCTGGGTGGGGAAGGCAGCTTTTCTCAGACGCACATAGTCTTCTGTAAGAGAGACAGAATGCCCAGGAGCAGGGCAGCACCAACCTGGCATTACCGAAAAGCATCCCTGGCTTGTTTTGCATGTGCCCTCTCCCACCCTCCTCAGCTTGGCCCTGCTCATTTGACTGCAGTATCCTGTCTCAGGGCCCTTTTTCATTGGAAAACAGATCCCTGTGCAGTAAATCCAACTTTGGGGGAAGTCTCAGGAACTAATTTGGGGGATGGTACAGATTATATGATCGTGGCTTGAGGAAATTATTATATTTTTAATTGAATTTTGTGTGCTATGCACAGATACTACAGTAGTGGGCCCTTTATCAATTGTTAACATGAATACTAATGAATACTAATGCTAATCATTTGTTTCTGGAAACAAATACAAAGATATTTGATGGAAAAATCTCTCTGAAATTTAACACTAAAAATAATGAAATGCATTGCAGTCCTGTGGTGCCAGAAGACAAAACCCTACAGTTACAATATGGTGACACAGAATGTGAGATACAGAAGAGCTGCGACTCGCATTAGCTATTCCAGTGACTAGCACAGAAGTGCTGGGCTCAAACAAATTATTCACTTGCAACCCGCAAGGAAAAGCTCAAACAACCTTGGCCCAAAACTGCAGCAAATGTTCCCAAGAAAGCTCTTAGCCACGTGAGGGCAAAACCACCAGCTCTCAAGCAGAGCAAAGAAGAAGAGCAGCCAGTGGGTCCCCCTGAAAGTCAGTCCTGTGAGTCCAGGGCCCGGAGGTGCGATTTGCCACCTCCCTGCTGTGGGCTACCAGCCCGCTGTGAGCTCCTCTACGCAGAGCCCTTCCACATCCAGTGCTGGTGCATACACATGCCTACGACGAARTGATGCGCCCAATTCATTATTTATTTGTTGCAATGATTTACAGGGCACCCATCTCTCCAGCAGCTGCTTGTTCTTTATGAGGTTTGGAGATGAAAGCAAACAATATTTCCACCCACCCAGCCCAAACGGGAACATGCATTCAGTAACCCTTTCCTAACCCTTGAGACAGGGATTCTGAGAAGAGTAATTTAGCCGGCAGGCTAAATTGCAGGAGATTCCAGAAACTGCAATTAATGAAAGACTTGGAAGAAGCATGTCTCATATCTTGTTCCAAATGTGGCCATAAAGGTTTATACTGGGGCGGGGGAGGAAAACGTTAACGGGAGGGCCCGTGCTGGAGCACACCCAGTCGGCAGCACCTGCAAATTTCACCCCCAGGATAAATAACTAAGATATCTCCGTCACTTGGGGCTGCTCAAATTATTCATAGCAAATAAATTACCTGGTGTATTTAGCCTGTTGTCGTCCCCCCCTTCCTTTTCCTACATGCTCATGAATCACTTGGAAATAGATTCTGATTTCTGCAAGTGTGTCTATTAGTCATAATAAAGAGACATGGCACGGCTTATACGAACACATGTGACCAATGGGCTGTCGGCAAACACTTGTTATTGGTCTGGTATCTACATCTGACTGGTGATTCAGGTCATTTGCTATGGCTTCTGAGCATGGATTGGTGATGGGGCTTTTTTTTTTCCCTTTTGTAGAGAGCAGGGAATACGGACTTGCGTAGCGGCAAACATACTTCGCTGAGCAGGAATCCCTGGCTCCTCTGCAAAGGTGCCGGGCTGAACAAAGAGCTGCTGCTCGTACGGGCCGCGCSGGGTGGCAAGCCTTGCCGAGGCGATGCCAACCTCTGGTGGAGCAGTCAGACTGAAGAGCTTCGGTGTTCACCTGCACGCTTGGCAGTCAAGTTTCTGCCGCAGCTGACCAGCGCTGCCCGTACACCTCCAGGAGCCAACACACCAAAGCAATACGTTCTCCGCCTGCCAGCAGAGCTGCACCTGGGAGGATGTATRACCCACATTTCGTTTCCCTCTGTTATAGCAGCCACCTCAATCCTGGCCGACGAAAAGCAGGAACGGGCTGGAGGCCGGAGACCTAGCGGATGGGTTGCACTCCCGTTSCCTCAACTGGAGCTGTTTGCCTGCTTGAGCAATCACAGCCCCAGCGAACAAACAGACAGCTCGAGGTTGCCCGAAGGTACCTCCAGCCGGTGTCCAGCTGGCCGCAGAGGGAGAGAAAGCTCATTATTGCTGGAGAATGATTTGCAAGGCTGGGCCTGGGCTGGGCAGTGAGGCGAGGGAATGCAGGTGGGAGGAGAGGAGGAGGAGGAGCTGTGGCCAGCCTTCCTCCACTACGTAGGGTGGTCAGGCTGCTGGGGACGGGAAACTTGTCTGATTACTAGCCAAACAATACTGAGCAGCACTATTTAACACATCCAATTACTGTTGTTATTCAGTGGGCAGAGGCCAACGTGAGAATGGAAACACAGAAGGAGCAGAGGGGTCTTTGCCTGGGAAAGCATGGAGGAGTCTTGTAATGCTCTGCTCTGAAAAGGGATTTAATCAGCAGCTACAAATTTGCAGGGCAAGAAAAAAGAATGACTTCTTTGTCCACAGCACTGCCTTTTCACGCTTTCCCCAACGTGGGGCACACAGATAACCACACTGATCGCCACCTCCCCCAGGAAGGACTATTTGCATACACCAGATCAGGCTATCACTCCGATCTAAACACAGTTCTGGGCATAAGCCCAAATGAAACATCTTCATTTCCCTTYGATGCCTTGACTCCATCGTGATCAGATGGCTGTGATCAGGCCATCTCCCAGACCTGCAAAATATAGGGAAAATAGGCCACTCCACTTCTATATCCAAACTGTTATATCCTCTTCCCTCCCCAGCCCTGCTTAATGCTGGTTTGTTTTTGTTGGTTTTTTTTTTCATATGGCAGCCTGGCCTATGTGGTTCTTGCACTGGTAGACCTGCCGGGGAGGACTTGCAGGGTTTTTAAACCAAAGGGGTTATTGTTGCACAGTTTTACCAGAATAAAGATAACTTTGCACCGCGTTAGCTTAGTGCTAGTAAGCTTAGTGCTTTAGGTTGCAGTGGTATGAGAAACTATGTAATGATACCCTTGTGTCCTCAGCCAGGGGGTCTTTCTGCTTTATCTCCACGAGCATCGTGGAAGTGGTGCAATTTTTGTGCAGATGAGCCTTGAGGATAGCTAACCACGGAACAGATCACCAGGAGACGCATTCATTTCTCCATCCACTGAAGTCCCTAAGTCACAGCTGAGCGGTGTCAAAAAGATTGGTCCTGGCTCAGCCCAGAGGGCTGCATTCGCTGCAGGACACTGGCCGCTTAGTGCGGAGGAGGAGGTTCACCCCAGGTGAATTGACTGGTCCCACGTGCTCCCCAAATTGATACGGATCTCCCCGTTTTATAGGATTGACTTGCTCACCGGAATCACAGGTGATTATTGGTCCCCTCTGTGTATTTATGTTGCTTCCCATAATGTTCCAGGGATTCATAACAATTAACCGGCTCAGCATCAAGCTGCATAAACGTGTCAGTCAACGACACAGGAAGAGATATCCTCTAAAATGAATCAAAGCAGAGGAAATAAATAGTTTAGCCCCTTTCTTTGCTATTATCCCCCTATTAACACAGGGGTCTTTTCCTGCCGGATGCTAATGAGTTTCTAGTAGAACACCACCACTGAGATGAAGCTAAAAGTGGACAATTTTAGTTTTTGCACACATGCTGCTCTTCAGAGATGTATCCCCAAAACTGATTCCAAATATGAGGAAGAACCAGGAGAAGAAAATTTTCCTTCTGATGTGGCTTCTTCCAGGCAGCTACTGGCTGGATTTTGTACCACAGTAAGGAAGTTTTTGATCGTGTGCCAAGCCATCTGCTGATCCCCATCACTGTTGTAACACATGCAGCAAATGGAGTATTTTCTTCAGTTTACAGATCTGGATTCCTTTCTAATTAATCAGTCCTCATTGTTTATTTAAACACCTACCAACAGAAATCGGAGCCCAAAGATTCTCTCTCTGACTCACGCGGTGTCTTTAATTATTAGCTGTTAGGTATGTGGCTGGTGATCTGAGTCAGAGGGCTTTTCTCCCGATCCCCGGCAGGGTCTCAGGGCCACGTCGTCCAGAAACAAAGCAGGATGGGAATATCCAAGGGCAAAGGGAGAAGACAGTTTCAGAGAATTCAAAATCTTTCTTTATCTCATTTTTATTTATCACTGGAAAGAGTATTTTTGTCAGATAAAAACCCAGCAGGGTTCCTTGCTGATAGTAAAAGAGAGAAAAATGTGGAACAGAACTGACTTTCCACCTTGTTRATCCTTCATTCACTTTTCTTTTTCCTCGCAGACATTGCAGAGTTGCCAGACCTCAGCCCTGGTGGCAAAGGCTTTGACTCACTTCGGTGAAGTCCAGGTCACTAATCCCAGGTAGAAAGAAAAGCCGAAATACAGAGGTACGTGGAGGCCAAAGTACCACCCAGCTATCAGGGTTCAGATTGGGATGTAAAGATGGGGTGGCCACTCTGCATGTCCACAACCGTGGGCTGCTGCTTGTTCCCTGCATCAGCCCCGTGGCACTGGGATGGACCAGGAGCTCACATCCCTCAGGAGCTTTGGTCCCAAGGTCTGATCTCTCTAAACGAATCTGAGAGGACAAACAGAGCCTGCTGGAAATARAAGACTTCTGGACAGGCTTCTCTAGACAGGTAGACCAGATGGCTCATACTTTAAGACTTACTATCCCTTTGGTCATAGTAAAGTTGGGCAGAGCAGCTTCAAATACATTTGTCCTTCCCTCAAAATCTGGGTTTTATTTTTGTAGAYGTGGATTGCTGGATTGATACCAGAATTGCACACTGCTTTTTTTTKGGGGGGGGAAGGGGAATTTTTGCATGATTTCTAAAGCAAGAGTGCAAAAAGCTGTTGGCTGTCTGTGAAACCGTTATGCATTTCCATTTTTCTATTGCTGTCATATGATATTTGTGTTTTGAGCCCTGTTCCCTAGGAAGGGCTTTTTATTCTAATGCAGAAAATTTCAAGGATGCAAATGCATTTTTTTTCCCCTTGCAAAACAGGAATGTTCCTCCTCCAGAAATTTTCCATTAAAAAAGTAGTTTTATCAATATTCCACATTTTGGAATCCCAAATAAAACCAAAACCATGCCTCAAGAAAAGGGGAAAAGGAAGAGAAAACAAGACTGTTGAAGACTGGAACTGAGATGAAACGCAGCGGGGAAAGTGGGGATAGCAGTGTTTTTCTACTTTAAGCTACTGTTCACGAGAACAAATGCTCTAAAATATCAGGGTGCTACTGSACCCACAATGTTTTAGCATCATAGGTAAAAGAGTCAAGTCCTGCCCCATCCTTCCTTTTCCCCCCCCAAGTGTTGCACCATCACAGCTGAACCAAGTCTGCTTAGAAAAACAGGCTGGAGCTCTTTAAAGGGAAGTGCTAATGCCCTGCTTTACCCTTTTGGGAACTCCTCTAAGCGAGGAGTCAGGCAGCAGCAGGTATTTTGGCTGTGGGCAATGGGTGGGGAGGAGGTGAGGGCAGCTCCCGGAGCGGAGGGAGTGGTGAAGGCTGCTTCAGGAGCAAAACAGGAGCAGGCTGAGGACAGCCAGGCTGGGAACGTGGGCCCTGCRTGGGGCGTGCGGAGGTTATTGAAGACTTGGGGATGTGCAGAAGGGGGATCTCTGGTCTCYTGACAGTGGGTTCAGAAGGGCCTGGGCCCACCAGGGCTCCTGCTTGAGCACCTGAATCGCTGCCTTTTCCTTTCTGTTTGCACTGCTTCCCCACTCTTTTCAATCCAAATGCTTTAGTGGCGCAGTGTGTCGCTTACAGCTGGCTAGGATCCTGGCAGCAAGCRTTGCTGCACAAACTAACCCGGTGTTTGATAAGTGTTTTAGCATCGGTGTTGAAATTTGCTTTTCTTCCTGTGAGGTGCTGTCTGGGTATTAGTGCCCTGCTGGCTCCCCTTTGGTGGGGTGGGGGAGGCATTCCTGCTAACTCGTGCCTCAGTTTCCCTGGCAAAGAGCGGGGCTGGCAGCGTGAGCTGCCTCTGTAAAATACCCTGGCTGTGAAAAGCTGTGAGCAGAGAAGGCAGGTCCCAGCTGCTCCGAAATACCTCGGTGCCAGCAAAGTGAAAGGAACCAGATTGCAGCATGCGTCAGCTGAGGCTCTAGCCGCTGATCCAAATTGTGTGGGACAGCGAAAGAACAAACCGACTCCAGACCCTAGGTGGGAGGACCTGGGTATAGACCGATGTGCCCAGCTACGAGGAGGTGCCTCCTGGCCTTTGGGAAAGACTGACAGATGACCAGAGCTGTAAAATGTCCAAGAATAAGCCAGCTATGCAATATGAATGTGAAACTTTAAATTCTTGGGCTTCGTGGGCCCAGCATGAGGTCAACATACCGTCGCGTAAGAGCTCCAGGACAGGGGTGGGTCTGTGCTGGCACATGCTGTAGGGAAGGATTGTCCTGCTCCCGTGGAGGAGGCTAAAGGTCGAGTCCCCTGGCTGGAGGGACCCGGGGCTGCCCGATGCCGAGCTCCTGGATGTGTGGTAAGCAGCAGAGCTAAGATGGGCTCAGCTGACATGTGTCCTTTCCGAATCCCCGCCCCAACCCAAATCAAAACAGCAGCAGTGTTTTTTCATGGGGGAGGGAATGAGTTTCCAAAGCCCTGCTTGAGGATTTATCTGTTTGACTGATATTACGGTCAATGGAAGCTGGGTGGCTAAATCTTTGTGCCGTGCTTTGAAATCTTCCCTGCAAGTTTTTGACGGTGCAGCAGGAAAGGCATGAGCCTTCTGCTCCCTCCGCTTACATGTGAGCAGCGCTAATACTGCTCCTGCCTCCAATGCGACTAGGAGGGGCTGCGCTTGAACCGGGCATCTTTTCTTTGAAGTGGAGTGAAATCCTAAAGCTTTCATTCTGAGAGTGCAAATCACTGCTAAAAGCTCTCCCCTCTCTGACCCCCATCTAGGAAACTCTAATCCAGCCTTGCTGGCTTCTCCACAAGGGGCTTTTTTTGCCTATGGTGACCTTTGCGTTCAAGCATGGCTGACTCCGGCTGGAAACAAAACAGTTGTCCCCTTGAAGCAAGAGGTTTATGCTGATATATATAAATTTTTTTCCCCCTCCACACAGTTTCTCCTATTTCTACATGATGGACACTGGTCTCAAAAGCCTGTGATGCTTCCAGCCTGTTTGGATTAGCTAGGACAGGCTTCTCCGCAGCATTGTGGGAGTTGATTGCTCTGATTTTCACGCAGCCCTGAATGAAGCCAAACTGCGAGTGCACGAAGTGCAAGAGCCATGGGCTTCTGCTCCCTACAAGATCCCACCTATAGCTCTCATGGGCAACACTGACCCGGTGTGATGGCTATGTGATGGGGTTGTGGCYACCAGGACAAGGTGACTGCTTTAAGTAGTGACTGCCGAAATGAACAAAATGCCAGGGAGGGGCATGGGGAGCAGACATGTTCCTTGGCCACTGGAGAAAATCCTGACTTTTTTTCCATGAATGTTGGGCTTTCAGCCAGAGCATGAGAAACTGCCAAATCATGGATTTCCTGGTGTTAATCTGGGGAACTGAATGATTAGTGCTCAGTTGCCTTGGGGCCTAAGAGACTAAAAGACGCAGACAAGCACCACTGCACTCTCTGCTGCTCCTTCTCTCTTCATGCCCGCGATGGTACTGAGCATGTTATCTGCACAGGMGCTCTGCCTGTCAAGAGCCACAGCCCCCTTTGAGACCAGACTGSAGCAGAGCAGCCAGAGGAGGGAGGGGATGCAGGTTTTGGCACTATTTCTTTCAGTCTGCAGCAAGGAGCCCAGCAGCAGGGCTGGGGGAAGCTCAGGAGAGCTGGAGAGCTGGGTTCATTAACTGGAGGCCAGACCACTTGCTTGTTCTGCTCGCGTTCCTGGTCCAGTGCAAGCAGAAAGCAGTGGGCTGGGATTCTTCCCCTACCCTGTAAGATGATATCAGAAGCCAATATATTTCCAGCTTGTGCCCGCAGTGGCCTTGTAAACCCTGTCTACATTTAAAGCTTAATGCCTTGTAGGGGCAATGGAGATTCAAACTCTTTCTGGTGTCTCGCTGCTCACCCAAGAGGCTCAAGGTAAAACTTGCCTGTAGAGACCCCTCAGTATTACCCAATACATCCGTATTATCTGCCTACAACCAAGTCCTCACTGGCCACTGCTGGCATTTGGCTGCAGGGTTCCCACGTGACTGCAAGGTGGTTATGGGCGTGTTAAGAGTTCCCTGGTACCCTTCTGGAAAATGGACTCATCACAGCTGGAGAGACATGAATCTAGGAAACAGTTAATGGTCGATTAAAAGTGGATTTGCCCCAGCTGACCAAAGTTTCCAAAAGGCAAACTAAGGCTGCGCACTAAGGCTGTTTAACAAGGATGTTTCAAGTGCCCTGATGTTTCTGGTGGCTTCCCTAAGGGTCTCCTGTCCTGGATCATTCCCAGGGCTGCTCCTTCCCTATCCCTCTTGCTAAAGCTGGACCCCCTGCTGGCCATGCACCTCCTCCTTCCCCAGCTCCAGGCACAGTGAGGTGACAGCGTTTGTTTGTCCCTTAGCTTCATTCCTGTCTTGCTAGGTCAGACATCAGGCCATGAGGCAGTGGCCACTGGGATTAGGCTGTCTCCTCTTGCTTCCATTTTAGACCACTGTTCCATGAAGTTCCTGGATTTAAGCTCCTTCCCCTGGCTGTTGCCTCCTTAAAACACGATAGCAACTTTTCTGGAGTTACATGTCCCTGACGTGTGAGTTGCACATACTGCTTCTAAGAGCTTTACTTTACTGTGAGATTTTGTTTGATACCAGTGCACACAGACTAGTCCAAAGAGGCACAAAGCGGGAACTTCTCTGCCCAGTATCAGCACACTGGCTTGCACATCAGGGGAAGATAGATGGGGGCAGTTGTGTCCCCAGAGCAGAGGACGAAGCACTTGTCCTCCCCTGGAGCGATGTGATCCACCCCAATAGGAGTGTCCTCAGTGGGGGGGAGCAGACCTCGCCATGCCTGCGTTGGGCTGCTGCCCTGTGCTGTGAGTCAGAGCTGCAAGAGCTGGCCGGGAAAAAGTAGACCCTTCCGCTTATTAAAATCAAGCGCATGCTGTGCCTTGAGTGTTCTTATTTATTTTCATTTGGGTGGCATGGCTGATCTCCTGCTGCACTTAAGTCTGTTTTCCTCACCTTTTTTAGAGACTCTTTAATACTTTGCATTGTTCATGTTTTATTTCATCATCTTATATATTTTCCTCTAACGCCAACATTCTTTCCTAAGACTTTCTCTCCCCCCCTGCCCCTGACTGAGTTTCTCTTTAGCTTCTTATTTTTCCCTTTAAGTACCCTTTTGCTTATTTGGTCTTGTACCAAATCGGTGTGCAGCTTCACACTTGTCACTCGGCCGCGTGGCAAGGCTGCTCGGGCCGCACGGCGGCAGCACGGCGCAAGGCTGCCCCGGCCGTGCCCGAGCCCGGGACCACGCGGCTCCGCACCGCGACCGCGCGGCTCCGCACCGCCGGGCTGCGCGCCGGGACCGTCCGGCCGCACCGGGTCCGGCCCGCGAGCAGCGCTCCCGCAGCCCAGGAGAGGGCACTGGCGCAGCAGCCCAGGGTCTCTTTATTCCTGTCTGCAGCTATTTAAGTTTTTTTTTTTTCCTTCTCTGCCTAGGCTCTGATTTGCTCCTCCTCCCGGTGGATAAATATCTCCCCCTTCCTTCTTTTTTTTTTGTAAAGTATTTTTTTCTCCATGTCAAGTCTCTCCATGTCAAGCCCCCTTTCTGCTAGTCCTCTCTTCCAGCCTAATCCTGCCGCCGGAGCTTCAGATGCTCAGCGTGGTGCTGGACACCTGCAAGTGTCTGCACTGGTGCACTAGGCAAGAGATAGACTGGGAGGATCATGTGCAGGGTGCTAGGCCTTGTCCCATCTTCTCTGCCTTTGCAGCAGCACACAGCATGCTGGAGTCGCAGGGAGAGACCTCCCTGGACGCAGCGACGCCCGAAATAGCTTCCTGCCTGCTCCAGTTCACCACAGCCCTCACAGATACAACAGCACGGAGGTGGCTGACGGTCACCTTTACCTCCCCTGCCTCTCTTGCCTCTTCCCTGTCCTGCCTCCTTAAGGCCCAGTGCAAGATGATGCTCAGCGTTGCAGCCTGCCATTAAAACCCTGCTTTCTCAGGAGCAGCTCTGCCACCCGCTACCAAGGACAGCCGAAGGCCTTTCCCCTCCCCAGCGAGGGATCCTTTCCTCTTGATTTCAGCAGGAACAGGGGCAGTCCCAGAGTGYAGCTGCTAAGTAAAACACTGCATGGAGCCTAAAAATAGCTGCTGTGCGTCTGATCTGCGTCAGCTGAGCTAAATTTTCAAGTGCAGTTGTGCTCTGGAAAGAGACACCCTTGCTTGCAGTTTATTCCTGCATTCGGATTCTCCCTGTTTTCAGCGATTCCTGATTGAATGTACCCAGTCCAGGAGGGGGATCAGTGGCTTTCCTAGCTGCCTGTTTGGCAAATTTGGGCAGGGGTAGTGTACGAGCTGGTTCTGGTTTCCTCAGACATAGTATTTTTTTGGTAAACTTATTGTTTGCTGGGAAGTTGTCCCCATCTGCCCAGGGGAACAATAAAACTGGCTTGAATCTCTGTTCAGAGACAAGACAGGCTTCCTTGTGTTGTGCCCTGGCCCTGTGCATAGGACTGGACCCTGGATTTCTGTGATTATTGCTCCAAATCCAGAAGAGTGGGTGATGGAAGAGCTGCCCAAGTGCAGAAATGGATGTCAGCTCTCAGGAGTCATCATGTGGTAAAGACCTCTCTGTCTGTTTGCTGTGATGAAGGGTTCTTCTCAAAAAACTCTGCAATATCTGGAGTATGTTGTGCCAGGAGCAGGACACACACACCTTTTAATGGACCGAGCACCAAGTGATGGATTAGAAGTATTTTTCATTTAGGCTTGCAAAGGCTGTGGGGATAAGGACAATGAGGCTGGGCTGGTAGTTTGAGGATGAACTTTCCATTACCTCCGAATGAGCCTCTTTCAGTCTCTCTTTACCTTAATTGTATTATTGGTCATTCTGATCAGTGCGAACTCTGCTAGAATTAAGGGCAGATTTTCAACTACATTCAGGGGCCTAAATGCAGCATGGGATTTTCAAACTGCCTAAATAACCTAGACCTGTGGGCTTCTAAAGCTGCTGAGGTGCTGCTTTTTACTTCCAGATATTCTAAATACACCTAAAAACTTGCACCAATATGCTTCTAATTGCACTTCCCCTCATTTTCATTATGTTTCTTAGATGTCCCTCATTTTAAGGAGGATCTTGTTTTGACTCCAAAACTTGCCATTAAGCCTTGCACCTGCCCCCTCATTTTCTCATTGGAAATAATTCCTATTGGAAATAAAGAGCCACGGATCAGAGCTTATAAAGAGGGCTGTCAGTGCTGAAAGCTGGGCTCCTGTGACACTTGAAGTCACCTACTTTCCAGGTGGGCCCTGTATGTGGATCTTGCCAGGCCAAAAGGTGAAGTTATGATGGCATTCAAGTCTGAACTGATCTGGACTGTCCTTGCTAAGTGCAATAGCATCTGGCAGGAGTTCTCGACTGAGTCCATTCCTCACCCCCAGCTGCTCTCCTTGTCATCATTGGGCTCCCCCAAGTACTGTGTCAAAGCACAGGCTCACCAGGCTCTGGTGGGACTGGACGTTGTGGTTTGAACATCAGGAAACCCCCAGCTGCAGCTTCCCTCTCCATGGTAATGTCATACCTGGAACTGTCTCCTATCCAAGGCAAAATGGTTGCATGGGACTTTATCTAGAGATAGGCAGAAGCCACATGTGCTTGCCTTTTTCTCGGGTAACAAGATGGATAGGGTGGGCAGAGAGCCATGCTTGATAACAGGTCGTGTCCTGCAGAGCTGTAAGTCTTCCTGCTGTTCTGGTAACACTGAAGGCACCAGATTTGGGAAGGACCCCACTGAAGAAGAGCTGATGATGAAACCTGCATTCGTGTCCTGCTGTCCCATTGCAAAGTTGCTACAGGAGGCTGCAAGTGTTCACTGGGTGGATCTCCACACCAAGAGAGGAGAAGAGGCTGTTCTGCTTACTCTGATCTCCTGTTCGCTGCTGTCCAGAGAAATTCATCCACCCACGTGCCCCATCCGCCCAGGCAGGGGTTAGACATTGCTGTCAGACAGAGAGCTGCCTGGGTCGAGCACCGTTCCCGCGCTCCCCAGCCCATCACACGCGGTGGTAACGAACCGGCCCGTCCGCAGGGGCACCACCAGCCTTCCTGCCACCTCGCTGCATCCTGTGCTGCYGACGCCGAAAGCACTGCTGTCCCTGTGGGTGGGAGTGTTTGGGAAGGGGAAGGGGGAACTTTACAGGTGCCCCCTTGTCCCTGCCCTCTGTATGAGCCCCGCTGCATTGGAAACGGGAGGAGAGGCCCTCATCTGTGCACACGAAGCCCCCGTACAGCCTTCAGGACTGAGGGCAGGAAGCCAAAATCAAATCTTCCTTTTCTTTTTTTTTTTTTTCCCAGAGTGTATCACTGGCTATTGTCCTTATCAAACAAAGCCCTTTCATCAGAGGTTCTTTAACACACTTTATTTCTCTTTTATTTTGCTTTGAAATAAGCTGGGCAACAATTAATTTCAGAGAGAGAGAGAGAAAGAGAATTCAACAAGGATCTATTACTACTCTCGGCTTCTATTGCTGTAATGAAAATCTATTTCCTTTCCCTTTTGTGTCCCATATAATTTAATGCCCATTTTATTAATGGTCTGAAATAATTACGGAACCTTTTGTGATTCTCAAGTATGTTTCATTTAATTGTGCAATAAACGCCTAATCTCTTCCTCCATCTGAAGCTATTATGGCATTAAAATTAACAATTATGCAGCAATGCGCCCGGGTCCATAGAAATCACTCCAGATAACTAGACATATATAAATCATTCATGAGAACAATTTCTGAAAAGAGACGAAGGGAGAGAAGAAAAAAATTGTGTTGAGAATGACATTGGGAAGCCAAGGGCCTGGTCTCTAAGAAGATAGCAACACCTTAAAAAATCTTTTTTCTTCTTTTTTTCCCCTTTTTTGTTATTATTATTTTACTAATTGTGTTCAGTGGCACAGCCCTCTCTCCCCCCACATTAGTCTGACAGATATTTTCAGAATTAATTAACCGTTAGCTCAGAGGATAAATTGTTCATTATCAATTTTTCCCCCCTTCCTTCTTTCTTTCTTTCCTTTTATAGTTTTTTCTTTTTTTTTTTCTTTCAGGCCAGCAATTACACTCTCCGCCTTTCACTGGCAGGTCCTGTTCTGCAGGAGGTAATCCAAATGGGGAAAGTGCTTTTTCTTTCAACCCTATTCACTTCTCCTCTTCTTCCTTTTGTGGGATTTAATAACCATGGCTGATAGGCACGCCGTGGACAGAGAGGTTAAGTTTGTTGTCTCAGCACTTTGCTGACGGGCGACAGCTCGGGAATCCTGCCGGCGCAGCCAGCCCTGCGGGTGCCAGCGCCTGCTCCCCTCTCCGCTCCCGTCCTCATGCTGCACCGCGGCTTGATTGCGCCCTGCCGCCACGGCCCCGGCTGCCCGGCCGGAGGGTCCTCGTCCCTTGGGGAAAGCCGACCTCCGAGCCCCGAGGAAGGGGTCTGGGACCTCTCTCGTCGGCAGGACAATATCGGTCTCGCCTCCTGACGCCGTAGCGTCCTCCATCCTAATGTCAGCCCGGCCAGAACTGTGCTAGCCTACCTGGCCAGTCTTGCCTTGCTAACGGAGCCATAATGTTTGCATTTCCAAGGGGAGCAGACTGAGTCCGCAACATCTACTTTTGTAGTGAATTCACTTAGGAATTTCTTTATATTGTTGAAAGTGGAGAAGAGAGTTGAGGAGCAATAGCAGAGTGAGTGGCCAAGACCCATCAGAGGGGAGATTTTAATCAGCCATCCCTGACCCAGGAAGACAGCAGCTATGTTTATCCTTAGCGCTGGCTTCCTCTTTCTCCGGGTCTGACAAACCCATCATTGATAATTTCCTTATCCACCATATTTCCGTGCTTTTCATATCACCCATCTTTGTTCTTCCTGCACCACAGTCCAAGTTAAACTAAATGAAGACACAGAAACTAAAAGGCTTCTCCCCAGCTTTCTTCTCCCTGGAAAAGACTATAAACCAATTTTCTAGAGGTTTTTTTGTGTGTGTTTTTTTGGGAGGGGAAGGTAGGGTTATAAAGACTATAAGCCAAACTCCTTCTTCAAGCTGACAGAAAAAGGTTGGATGATCATCCCAGTGACTGGGAGGCATTTAAAACCACAAGAGTAGAACTGCGTGGGTAACTTTACCCTTCCAGAGAAGAAAAGATGAGCAGCTCGGGCTGAGTCTCATGGAAGTTCAGTACACTGATGGGCCGGGTTCACAAGTCGGGACTGTGTGTGGGCATCCATCTGACATSCAGCTGCTATCCCACTGGAAAACTGGCCAGTGATTCTATAAAGTGCTTGATGATGCCTATACCCAAGAAAGCACTAGGTAGCAATCAAGGACTGGAATTCAGTATGGCACATATACAGTTAAAGCTGATRTCCAGATACAGATCTGACCGAAGACTTCAATTAGTCACTTTGAATAATAGTAGCATATTAGAAATGAGAAATACTATTTAGAAGAAAATATATAATCAGCAGAGACCAAGAGAGAAACAGACTCTATCAAGCACTACAATGAGCATGGTTCAAAAGATGATTAATCAAATTAAAATCCCAAATTCATCCAGTGACCTCCCTCCTTTTCAGATCAATGGGGAGAGTCACACATCATCTTTGATATCTTTTCTATGTAAAGGATCCCTTTTCTGATCAGGTCAAAAAGCCCAACCCTACCAGCAGATGATTTTGGGACATATTTGGCAGTGTCATGAATTCAGACTTTAGAAACTGTCTTCCGCTGTATAACAAATAAGGCCAGAAGGGAAAACGCTTTTGTGTCATAAACGAGCAGTGGACTATCAACAATAAGTAAGTCATCTGCTTGCTCGGTTACCAAATGGGTTCATCAAAACCGTTTTCCTCATTTCGCTCCTCCCCAGGCCCCTCTCCACCACATGCGCAGCAAGTCTTCTCCAACACCCTGCTCAGAGAGCCACAGGGCTTGCATGTTCCCCCTCTGAGGCCTTTTGCCTGCACCATGGCTTCACATTCTYCCTGGCCAGGGTACCTGGAGGCATGCTGTCCCACCAGGTGTGCTCAGGTGAGCTGGTTCAGTGTCTTCTGCTTACCTGGTTCACCTGGTCATGAAGCTATTTAGGATTGTCCTCATGCAACAACTGGGAGCATTTGTCAGTTGTTCCACTCATGTGTCCCTGAGTTTGCTCATGTATCATCAGAGAAACTCCTCTGAGCACCCAGGATGGCTTCTAGCCACTGTCAGTAGGATGGGAGGGCAGTGCCAGCCTGTGGAGCAAGGAGCACRCCTGTCTTCCCAGTCTGGTTTTCTCCACAACACCTCTTTGAGAGAGAAGCAGAATTAATCTCCTTATTATAGAGAAAGAATGAAGGMACAAGGGGACTCATTTCCTTCAAAAATGACCTAAGCTAATCACCTCAGCTCCCTGAATAGTCAGTAAAGCAAGATGTTTGTGGGGGTGAAMTGCCTGCTGAGTTGCCTGTCTTAAGATATTTGAATCTCCCACTAGGAGAGGTCTCTCTCCCTCCATGGACCACTTAGGGATGCTTGGCAGCCAGTTTGGACTAARTGCTTGGCTTTGACAGATAATGTTAGGAGAGGTGCAATGACTTACCCCAAATCATGTGGAGCGATTGTGGAAGAGCTGCTCTAAGTAGTCCCTACCAGTGCCCTAAACTCTGGGCCATCTGTCCTCACCTTGCATTTTGAAAGCTGATTCCATTTAAAGAAACAGTTGGATTAGAGAATGAAAAATAGTTCTATCTGCATGTTTATTATCCCTGTTTAAACAGGGAAAGAGTTGAAGTTTTTCTCCAATGAATGAGAGGATATCTTATTGGAGTTGTCTAACTGAAGGAGAATACAAGCTATTCCTCACGAGTCAGAGTCACAGAGTGGTATTGCCAAAACTGGGCCCACAGGGAGAGAAACAGGGTGGTTGCCATACAGCCTTGTGTTCAGAGCAGGTTTCTGAGAGAAGAGAAATTATTATCAGTGTAAAGTCAGTACTTCATTCATAAGTGATTTCAGAGGCTTTTCCCACTTTCCAWATCTCTCCTGTATCACTTAACGTTAAAATCAAAGCCTTCTGATTTCTTTCTTTCTTTTTTTTTTTCCTGCATGGAGTATGAGAGAGAGGGCTCCCCTCACTGAAGAGAGAGGGCTTTCAGTCAAGCTGTGGGATGATCCAAGACCTTGATTTCAGTTATGCAGAACAGGAAAACAAACATAAATTTCTTACACCCCAGTTTATATGACCATCCCAGCAGGCTATGTGTTACGTGGTGGAGTATTCTTCATCTCTGGCTCTCATCAAAGGGTTCATCTGAGCTTTGCTGTTCCTTGGGGTCACCAATTCACAGGTGAACGCACCTCAAAGTTGACACCTATACCTACTCAACTGAATAGCTTTCCAGACTCCACTTATCATTGTCTACAGCTCCCTTGACTGTAACAGAGGGACCTACCTCATGCAAACACCTATCTGAACCCTATCCTAGCTGCATAACCTTGAGGTAAGAGATATTGTCTACAGTCAGCTTAATAAAATGGGCACTTCCCATCTGTCTAAGCAGCATAATGCAAACAGTTTGTTATGGCATTTATTTGGTGGAGGGTTTTTGCAGCATTGACAACTGGCTTTAAGAAGATCTCAGTGCAGTGTGGTGGGTAGCATGGTAGGCAGAGCTGGCAAAGGCTGAGCGACAGCCGATCAGTTGGCACACCTTTCATTGTGCCAAGGTAGTCTCCCGGTTTATGCCTTATTCTTCCGTGTTAACATTCTGCGTGTGTGTGTGTGTGTGTGTGTGTGTGTGTGTTCATTTAAGTGCAGGAGAGAGAAGATTAAAATATGTCCTCCCAATTAAGATATTATTTCTGCTTCATTTAGATTTTCCTGTTCTTAATGCACTTCATCATTTTAGATCATTTTATCCAAGTGTTTTAAAAAGCTCTCCTCTTCTATTTCCCTCGGTGAGAATGATTAAGATAGAACAGGAATGATCTGCGTGTTTCCAAACTTTGCTGCCTGTCTGGAATTAAATCGCAGCTGCATCGAGGAAGGGAAGGAGAGGAGTGAGGAGGTGTGTGCTCACAGCCAAACAAAGAGATCAGGTAAGTGAATACCACAGGCAACAGTTTCAAAGAACAGTTCATGTTTGGCCTTCGGGGGGTAACCAGAGTCCAAACCACCCGAGAATGGTGTTGGCACTCTATGCTGTGACCTTGACTTTAATGCTGTTTATTCCTCCCGACAGTTCTGCTGGGCTGCAGTCACTTCAGCTTGTTATGGAGATGGTATTGGTGGTGTAGAAATCAAATCCCTGTCCATGCAGGCAATACAGCTGCTTCCTGGTCAGTGACAGCATCTAAGCAGCTCCCCAGGCTCAGCTCCTTCAGAGCTTCGGCACGCACACACCGAACTGCCCCTTCAGACATCAGCTCTGTTTTTCAGCAGGGTACTTAACCCAGCCCTGTGGCAGAAATGGGACTCCCTGCCTGTCCTCCAAAAATCTGTGCTTCTGCCCCATGCTTGCCATGCGAGGCACCTGCCAAGGTAACTGGAAAGCCAGCAGTACATTTGTGTTCGGGAGCGGGAGCAGAGTTTTATCCAAACTTAGGATGGTGCCAAAGGCGATGAGGCAGAAGTGCAGAATGGAAGGGAGCTCCATCTCAGGTGGAAAGGATGTGCTTGTCCTGCAAACATAAGGGCACTTTCTGCAGAGACTTTGTGTTGTATTTGAGATGTAATACACAGGAGAGGCCCATCTAGCCTCCAGGCCCAGCCGGCAATTGTGCCAGCTCTAATAATGATATCTAAGAAGCAAGCTGTTCTCAGAAATGGAGAACAAATCCACTCGCTCATTTTGCTGCTGGATGACAGCTTCCAGCCTGGATTTGCATCAGTCACCTAGAGAGGAACAGCTTATAACCAACCACCACAAGCACCAAGTCCCCCAGTTTTGAACAGAGAGTCAAAAAAGCATTACACCATGAGGTTCATCAGGCAGTGTTCCTGGCTAGCTACTAAAATCACTTAGGTTTTTCATTAAGTGTTTCTACTTGAAATTCAAAAGTAGAGAAGTTTGATTTCCTTGCCTGCTTAAACAGTACTGTTAGAATAGGGAAAG
This sequence comes from Apteryx rowi, assembly GCF_003343035.1. Taxonomy (NCBI): domain Eukaryota; kingdom Metazoa; phylum Chordata; class Aves; order Apterygiformes; family Apterygidae; genus Apteryx; species Apteryx rowi. The sequence continues at coordinate 240,120 of NW_020450252.1, read as the reverse complement.
TGCATGTTGTAGCGCTGTGAGGCATTGACACTGCTCAATGTTACTACAGCTGTGCCATTCTTCCTCGTTTACGGGCCATCCTATTGAGGTGGATGTAAGAGAGGACTCCCTGTTCCCCAGGATGTCTTATTGTGCAGATATGCTGTATGTAGTGAGTAAGAATCTTGCATTACCAAGGCCCTTTTCGTTTAAATGACTGTTTTCATATCACTGACTAGTATTTATTTACTTCATAAAGCATGTTTGAGGTTGTAATGAAAAACGACCCAACCTCACCATAGAGACTGCCCCATACGTAGGACGATTAAGATAAAGTCCCACATAAGTGGCCCTAATAAAAGGAATTTATCACAAGACATGGAGAGGAAGGTATCTTTATTCACGAGGTGAATAGCACTAAGGGTTGTCATTGCAGATTTTCAGTTCTGGAAATTATCATTCATTCTCCAAATTACTGACTGCACAAAAATTACTAAATGGTGCGTTATCACTCCCTCTCAGCACGAGAATGTCTTTGTTGTACGTTTGATTACAAATGGCTTGCCCCATGATTATCATCAATAAATCACAGGTAAGCATAGCACATGCCATGAGGAGGCTTGGCTGAGACAGGCTCCTGGAGCTGGCGTGAAAGGAAAGACAAAAGCACCCTCCGACGTGGAGCTGTGGTCTTTCACTTTGGTAATAACTCACTTCATCGTGTTGTTTATGCACACGGACAGCCATGGACTCGCATGGTCATGCTGAGAATTCAGAGACATTGAAAATGCATTTCCTTACCTCTTCATAAATCCATGCAAGTCAAAGATACCTAGGTGTCTTCTTTTGCTTCTGCATCCTGCCAGGAGGAACGCAGAAACAGCAGACACCAAATGGCAGCTCAGGATGATGAATGAAGAAAATATTAGTGACACTTCTGCAGCTCTGCAGCAGGTTTGCTGTAGTTCTAAACACGATGTCCCTCGTGCATGGGAGAGAGCCTATTCACCAATAAGAGCAGGGGCACACTCAAAAGTGTGAGATAAACCAGGGCATTTTGGGGGGCCAGGACCATCTGTCAGGAGTCTTTGGGCTCTTCTTCTTTCCAAGATGTCTCAGCAATTCCTGTCTCAATTTAGGATAAACCTACTGGTTTCCTTTGAAGACAACATAAAACTTTTTGTTGCGGAAAGTCATCACTGTATSCACAGACCCATTGATGATAGGAAGAAGAGGCGATACTCTGCAGTATGGAAGGGTTTTACCAGCATCCTATCAATCTGAGTGTGCTTTAGGATGAGCCACAAGGATCACAACTTGGAGTAAAACAGCTGTTTATTCTTCTCATGTTGAGTCCACATGAGGCATCTTAGTTAGCTTAGTGATACTCTGCAAAGACCATTTTGCATTTATTTAAAAAGAAAACCATAAATAATAAATGATGAAATAATGAGATCATTCCATGCATCCTGAAATAAATTTGAGGCACCCTAAGGCAGTGGATGGAACTTCAGATGTGTTCCAGCAAAAGCAGGATATGCGGCAATTTTATTGGTGCTCAGTGCTGCTGCTTTAGCATGAAACCCTTCAACACTACCTGTGGGTAAAAAAAACACCACAAAGTCTTCAGTGGGTCTGCTCACCTCCTGTGCTGGGAGAGACTCTTGACCTTGGAAGACTTGATTCAGTCACGAACCTTCAAGGTGAGCTTTGTTAAAGCCCATCCTTGCTCTGCACTTGAGTCACTCATCTATGAAGTTTTCCGCTATAGCTTTTGTGAGGAGAAAAATCCATCAAAGTGATCAGAAGCTTTGCCAGGAGTGCTGCATCAGGCAATAGAAAGGAGCCGAGAAGCCAGGATGTTCCCAGAGCAGATGGTGATATTTTCTATGTCTATTTTGGAGGCAAAAGGTGTTCAGCATGGTGAATAGACAGTGCTTCCCATCTTGATGAAGCAAAACCTGTTTTAAAAGTGAAAAACCTGAGGAATTTCCCCAGACACACAATGCTGTTTTTCCCCCCACTTCAGCTGCCTCTTACCTCCTCACCTTTCATTGATACACAGGAAAAAGGGGGGGCTGTTTTAAACCTCTTGGTGCATATAGCCCAGCTACTCAGCGCCATGAGGGCCAGGGGAAGGGGCAGACATGCTTGCTGCGGTGTGAAATGGACGGAGTGGAGAGATTAAGATCTCTATCAGAGCTTGTGGCTCCAGCGATTACAGTGTTATCAAGGCTCTGTCAGTGTTGACAAACACTGCCCCAATTAGGAATTAGTTTGGCATGGCATCTGATAGCGCTGCTTGCCGCTGACCTGCTAAATGGACTGCCCTTCCCTCCCCCCATATTCATTTAATGGGGCAGGGGGCAGCAAGCAAAAGCAGAGGCCTCTTTGCCGCCTTCTTTTCTCCCCCTCTTCTCCCCTTAATAGATGCATCCCCACTGACAACCCTGGGCTCGATGCATGAATATTAATGCTGGTTATTGTGCTCTAGAAATGCCTGGCCTGCTGAAGCCAGTGCCAGCATCTCATGATACCGCTGCTAAGGTTCCAGCCCTGCATCTTTTATTTCAGAATGGCTCCTTTTTTTCCTCTCAGAGGGCACCAAAATGCCAAAAAGTTCCTTTCATACTTTTGCAGTGCTGGTTTGCCAGCCTGACTGAGAACACATGAAATTTCCTGAGGAGAGAAGTTCTCTTTCCTCACCAGGAAAGCCAGAAGGCTCAAAAATGCCACCTTCATTAATTCGTTTGAAAGTCGTGTGACAAGCACCACAGATACTGCATGGGGTAACAAGAGGGTACTTTTGGACTCGTGTTCATTAAATACTTAGCAAAGGTAGTCTTTAATTCTTGGAGACAGCGTTTATCTAATGTAAAGCTTTTCCAGACCTCCAAGACATGCCAAACCCGGCCTGCCTGCTTGGTGCCTAGCATGACAGTGTATAAATACTTTGGCCATCAATACAATTGTAACAAGTACATCCTCACAAGGGCAGCATATATTATTACATCCAAACTTCCTGAGGAGATGAGAAATCCAGAAAGACTAGACATACCCACAGTCACAGTAAATATGTGTCAAGACAGGAAGTAAACTGGAGGTACTCGCCCCAGCCTTCCTCAAGATTTTTTGGCTTTAGAGCGAGGTGCACCAACCAGGTGACTGCAAATAGGGACCTGGATCTACTTGACTCAGTGTGGACAGAGGCAGATATTTAAGAACAACAGAAATGGAGATGCAGCAGGAGGCTGGCAGAGATCACAGCAGGTGACTATTACGGGATATATCAAGATGCTTCTTACTGAAATGGGTGGAGCAGCTGCATAGGCATGTAGGAGACTGGAGAGCTGGAATGCCTGCTATGATTAAACCTTTTGTTTGAACATGGAGCTTATACAGGGCAGAAACTGTCTCCTACTCTGCTTTGGGCCATGCCTGGTACAATCAAGTTTCACACTTGGTCTTTTGCCATAGTTTTCCCCTGAAGCACACAAGATCTCTTGGTGAGACCCCACCCCTGCTCTTGCAAATGTGACTTAAACCAAGGTGCTGAGGAACTTTGACAGCTTTCCCCTTCCTCGGTGTTTCAGACATGCCGATTAGTTTTCTGACTGAGGTCAAAACAGACCCAGCTTCCAGGGAACATCAGGCCAATATAAGAGTCTTACCAAACAATCCCAACCCACCACCATTATTTTATATTATGCTTTTACTTCTCTAACTCCAGATTTTCATTGTCCTGTTCATCTCTGTGGGTCTGTTCTTGCAATTTTCAGCAGCCCACTCCCATTGAATGGCAAGGAAAATTCAGCAAGGAAATGCTCAGGGCTTATTCCATTCTGAGGTGGGCACAGAGTGATCCATCCCATGTGACTGGCTTGGCATAGATGCCTGATCTGGGCAGCAAAATTTAGCCAGATGAATCCCATTCCCAGTCTAGGCTTCATGATCACCACCAAAGGCAAAGCCCTCACTACTAGTGGAAGCATTATCCTTCATTATTTCTGACAGTGGCAGCAACAGTAAAAACAGTAGAAACACCACCATCACCAGACACCCAGGAGATAGAGATTAAATCCCAGTTTTTAGAAGCAGACTGTGGAGTTGTATGACCATTGGACCACTCATTAATCCACTTGTAGGTGTGTGCTGCCTGGCTGCTAGCATGAACTGATGCCTGAGACAGCAGTGAAGCCTATCACTGGTAAACTTTATAAAAAAATGGGAGTTTAATTTTTCAAGTCTTCTCTTGGAGGAAGAATTGGCAGCAAGAAAGTATCTGGGGTGTCTTGTTAAGCAACAGGTTGATACAGGGCAGGAGTTAGATGAGCTGTGCCTGCACAAGAGACTCCCCTAGTGACCAAGAGCTAAGCAAGTAAGGCTGGACAAAGTTGTTTTTAGAGGTAAGCCTTGCTTGAAAGTAGGGTGTTGTGTAAATCAGAGCCTGTCCTGACATCCCTGGCTGTGCTGACAATGGGACTGCATTGATGTCGGTACCCTGGTCAATGTGCGACAGCCATAAACCGGCCTTTCCACCTGTACTTTCCTCCCCTTCTTGGTGGAGCAGGGGGGTTTTACATGCATTTATTGCTCCAGCTTGCACGTTTCCATTAGAGTGAGGAGGACCGGGGGAGGCACGCTGTTTTGGTTCACCTTTCTGCAGCAGTGGAAATTGATAAGGTTCATATGCATACAAAAGGCTGAATGGAGAGGCAGGAGGGTGAACGGGGTCGTACACCCAGATGGATTTTTTAATTCCGGGGGAAAATAACACCACGCTCTCAAGTGATAACTGAGCTTTTCTTCCCAACTCAGACCAAAATACAATTTTTCATCTGTGCATTGGAGGAGAGGAAAATTATACAGAATTTCATTCTGCAGAATAATAAGGCTTCGTGCTGAATAAAGTTCCCGTAAGCCAGTGTAATTACGGAAGGGCAGGAAATACACTTTCAGTTTATATCTAATCACAATGCCATATTGTGTGCTGTGAAAAGGACTTATGGAGGCCGGAGCGTTGCTGGAATGTGAGCAGGCCCTGAAGACTTTCTTCTTGGCAGGACTTTTTTGGCACTGAAAAAAAGGGAGACCACTCGCCGAAGTCACTTATAGCGGGCACAAAAATATTACTTGAAAGGAAGCCCTGAGGTCCTCTGTTTTGAGCTTCAGGCTCAACACTGGCAGCTCTTTGAGCTCAGTTTGGGACCTAGATGCTCTGGCCCAGGAACCCTCCAGCAGGCACAAAGGTCCACGCTGATGATGCTGGGTAGGAGGCTGCTGCTCTGTCCTGGCCRAACACAGCCCATGAGTCATGGCTTGGCCATGGGACATACCTACCTTTATCCAGGACTAGTGTTGCTCTTCTTGCTTTGTTAGTGGGCTTTTCTTCAGACTGTCTAAAGAGGTTGTGACTTCTTCCTTACCTCCCTTTTTGTCGTTGGCAATGCTGGAGAACAGTGCTCACTCATATGGTTTAGAGACTTCCCTATGTGACTACAGCTATAACATCCCCAGAGGGTTGGTGTTGGGCTCAACACTTGAGTCACTAATCCTTGCCCGCTGTTAACTGCTGATGGCTTGCATAAATCTAGGCAGCTCCTCTCTGTCTCACCATCACTTCTGGCACCTTCCCTAGTGCTGTTTATCAAGTGTCTTTAATTAGAAGTATTCTTGCACGAGCATTTGCACTCATATTAGCTGTTTATTTGCAGTTTTGTATATATAACTAATATCATTGTGATAAAAAGAAATGTGATGCTGCTATTATCTAATACTTCTCCCCTCCTCATGGTTGATTGCAGGCACAAAGCACTTTGTTTAGATTAGTCAGAAGCTGCAACACCCTCAGATTGGCAGAGGTTGCAACAGGGCTGCTGAGGGGCAAGTACTGTTCACCACATTTGGGAAACTGGTTAAAACAAGGGTTTGGCCTAAGCAATGTCGGAAAGGCCTAGAAACTTTAAACAGGCTTTGGTGAACAGGCTTGGGGGATACCAAAGGGAATCTCCCATTTTCCTATTTTTCCACTGAGGGAAAAAGTGATGAAAAATGTCAGTGAAGGAAAAAAGGCAATGCTTTATGTAGTGAGATCTTCTAAAGGGGATGATAAACCCCCCTTAGCACAACTTGAAACATTGCTCCTGTGCCAGTAAATATGGCGTATAAACCTGTTCCTAGTGTGCATTTTATTCCAAGGCCCTTACACTAAATTCCCCGTGGCAGTCTGTAAAAGGCTGCTGCGATGTGTATGAAGTGCTGTGGGATGGGAGGCCCCCAAAGACTGGGGCATCCATCTGGGTTGGTGGGAAGGTCCCAGAGTGACATGGCATGTCAGGGATGTGTGTGTGTGTGTGTGTGTGTGTGTGTGTGTGTGCACAGATACGTGGTGAAAGACTGGGGGCCAGTAATGGTACCACAGGGGCCAATACACCTCGATGTGGTTCTGCCTGTGCCTTCCTGGGAATCTCTGTGGAGCTACAGCTCACGGCTGCCCTGGCCTCACCTGGTCAGTCTTGTGTCCCTTGCACACCAGAGACAGGCCCACAAGGCCTTTTGCTGTTTTAGAGATTGCTGTTGGCTCCAAGCCATCTCATGCAAGCTTATTAAAGATTCAGAAGGCAACACAGGCCCTGTGGCCAAAGCTCTCAGCTGGGATGTTCTGCATGGAGGTGCGCCTCCCTTGTTGGAAGCAGGCAGGGTGGGATAATGAACCTACAGCTTCCATATGTCAACGCGCCCATGCATGRCCATGTTCAGCCAAGACCAAACCTTCCTTCCAGAAACAGCTGTGCCATAGAGACACTGCCTCCAGCATAAGACTACTTTGTTCTTTATTTCACCTGTTCTTCTGGGGTGGATGTTCCACAATTTCCCTGCCTTGATACTAGAGAAATATTTCTAATTTCCAGTGTACATTGATTCATGCTAGGTTCATTTGCTCTGGTGCCAACAGAGTCTTCTAGCTCTTCCATTTGCCTCTTAGGAAAATATCTTTTCTCAGCAGTCCAACAAGTCGTCTGTTAGACAAACCAAAAGCTGTTAATATCCTCTTTTAATATTAGCACTCTCTGTTCCCTTACCCATTTTCCAGATTTTTCTCTGTGGGCTTGACAACCTCTTCCATGCAGAGAATGACCCAGGCAAAATCTTGTCCATGCCATATATGAAACCTTTGCAGTGTCACTGATCTGAACTGGAAATGCTTCACCTGATAGAGGCTAGGATCTTTGATTTTTCATACTGCAACTCACTGGTGGCTCATAGACATCCTCTGGTTAACTAATACACTCACATCTTTCTGCTCCTCTCTCGTTTCCAACTGATGAGCTCCCAGTTTAGAGCAGAATTTCTTGTTAATCCCTAAGTGCATGACCTTGCATTTAGTAGTCTTAAAATTCATCCCATTTCCTTTACTCTCGTCTTCAAGATTATGCAGTTCTCCATGTATGGTATTGTGATCCTCCTTTACTTTGCTGACGGCTCCTAAATTTATAAGGTCTAGAAAACTGACAGGAAACTTAAAGCCTAGCCTGGCTGCCTGTTTGCCTCAGATGGGAAGGGTGGACGGGGGTGAAATCCCCCAGGTGCACACTAATGATGATGGATACATGGGGGCAAAGGACAGAGAGTGAAAGAGCCACCTGATCCTGGAATCACATTCTCCATAAAAAAATCACCCAGCAAGGGATCTGTGTGCTAGAGAGAGAAAAGGCTTCCTTGATCAGGCAAACCCATCATTCTGAGTAGAAGATAACAGATGAGAAAAGAGGAAATGTGAAGATGACTTCCGAATTCTGTTCAGCGTTGTCTTGTCCTGGGGTCAGTAAAGCAAGGTATAGCCCTCTGGTGGGCTGGAACAGCAATGAGCTTCTCACACAGCAATAACACACCATGATCCCAGGAAAGCAACACTACAGACCCAGCAGTTGACCCAGGGAAAAAGCCTTCCCCCCGCTACAAGCCTCAGCCACTAACATTGCCAGCCATTTACCCTCTCTTCAACCAGGAGATGGAAGAGTTGGTTTATTTGGTGGTCAAAGGCAAGTAACCAACAGCCTAGCAACATGCATGGAGCTGAGATGGGCAGGAGGTTGGCCAGCATTGCTAGGTCCATCTGGATCAGGTCCCTCACAGGAACTGACAGGGAAAGGCCTGCAGTGATTTTTGTCAATGGCTTGGTGATGCAAAATAATATCCCCCCCCTGCCTAAATGATGAATCCTCTGCTTGGAGGGTGACTGTGCCACGTCTACAGCTACCAAACAGCAGCTACACAATTACACCAAGTTTTCTATGCCACAGTTCCCCAGATCTTTCCTACAAAAAGCATGATCTGAAATTTTAATACACTGATTTACAAAACCATCCAAAATGTTTTGGATGCCTCAACTCATCCAAAGTTAAAATAACAGTCAAGACCAGAGTCCAGGATGATGTCAAAGACACTGGCGGGGTCAAAACTGTACAGATGCATGAATCTCTACCCTGCCTCCTACCCGCTTTGCTGTTTAGAGACGGGGTTTATTTCCTTTTCTGCTTACTCCCAAAAGGCTTGTGCACCACCACATCTGAAAGAAAGCCTGCTGAATAGTGAAAGGTTTCTTCTGCTTTACACACAAAGACATCTAATATTTCTGGTTAAATGAGAACTGTCTGGGGAAACTGTGGGACTGTTTTTCTCAGACTCCTCAGTGATAGGAGACCTCCTAGTGCAAAAATTCGTGCAGCTGCACCCCCTCAGAGACCCCACTTGCCTCTGTAAAATCCCCTGTCTGCATGAAGTTAGCCTCTAACCTCTCTCCATTTGAGACTGGAGTGCAAATGTTTTGTACTAAGCAGTTAGCTGAGGGGATTCAGCCCTCCCAATCAGCACAACTAAAGCATGAAATGAGGACACAGAATGAGAGAGCGAGCAGGAGAGACTGTGCTCTGCTTCTCCCGCCCCACCAAAAAAAATAAGAAAGAAAGAAAGAAGAGCCTTTGCATTATTATGTGCTCCGTTTGGACTGCAAATGCTCTATTTTTATATACCTCCACAACTCCCTCCACCCCACATTCCCTCCTCCTCCGCCCGCGCAGGCAAAGTTCTTGAATCAGCAGATTCTGAGCTTGGGAGCAGTAAAGAGCTATTGAGGGACGGACTCTGATAGCATTACAACCATACATGGAGCCATTTTCTGTGGCGAATCGCTGAGTTCTACCTGGTTATCTTCTGCCTTGCACATCACTTCCGAATGACATGCTCTCAGTCTGGGCAAAAATGAGAGTTTTTTTAAGAGCTGGGATTTCAATAATATGTGACGAAAGGATGAGATTACTTTCTGAGGTGGGAGAAGGCAAGAGAGGGAGAGAGAGGGAGAGGAGATGAAGAGGAAGTTCTTGGTCCTTTATGGAGTTTCATAGCAAGGCTTCTTTCGTAGTGTTAAAGGCAGCCCAGTCTGCTTTCTTTGGACCACTTCTTAGCCTTTTCCCAGGTAAAGGGAGCTGAGGGCAGCCCCTGTTAAGGACTGTTCTGTGGATGAGGCACAGAGGTCTGTGTGTGCCCTCCTAATGGCCACGCTGTCTAGACCAGCTATCAGGAGTTACCTGCTTTACAGATGTTCACCAAGCTTGGCCTCCTCTGCACCAGCTAAGAGAAGAAATGGGTCATTCTCCTTTGTAGCCACTGACACCACAGATGTTTTTGTTCATGCCAGTGCTGTCAAGATAAATTGCTCTGGTACCTGGCTTCACATATGTATGCATTGGACCACCTTTTCAATGAACGGGAATGCAGAGATGTGCTCAGTTCCAGTGTCTGTCTTTTATAATTGGTGTGAGGTGCCCAGGAGCCAAGAGGTGTACTTGTAATTCATTAAATTCTCTCATGATCTGCTGGCTAATGAAGAGATTGCCTGGCTGGCTCACTTCAAATGACACTGATAGTACAAGCTGCAGATGCAGCTCTCAGGACTAAAGGATGGCTGAGCCACAGTTGAAATTTCAAAGGCTGGTTTCATCTTGAAGAAGTCACAGCATGTATGAGTCTCACCTGGTGATTTTTATTTCCTAGCACCTGAATTAGCCAAAAGTCACTTGGAAATGGTGGGGCGGGGTGTGTGTGTGTGTAAACATCAGTGAGAGCCTCTCAGTTGGTGGGTGGGCAAATGGGCTGTATGTATGCGGATGGCCTGGCCAGGCCGTGCATGGAAGAGAGACTTTTATGGTGTCAAATATTCCCCTGTTCAGCAGAGACAGACTCATTCCAAAGCGATAATCCCTTTTCTGCCTTTAGATAATTCCCGTGCCTATATTCTATAGCTCAGGTGCTTATCTGCTTCCCTTCCCATCATTGCCGGATGCGTCACTGTGTTTATCTTTCCAGCACCCTTCTGAGACAGGCAGTGCTGTTATCCCCCAGGTACCAAAGAGAAACCGAAGGATGGGACAGGGAGGCTGAGGGACTTTGCCATGGTCACACAGGAAGCCAGCTGCAGAGTAGAAACACCCCCAAGGTACAGACTAATGTCTTAAGCCCTTGTTTCAATGCTTGAATGGGGGACTAGAAGATAAAGAAACTCAAACACACAGTTCTCTACAGAAAAGGCAAAGGGTTTGTGGGTCTGTTGTGCCCCTAGCTGCTCTTCTACCTGGGGGACGTCAACTCAGGCTCAGCAAGACCTGTGGCCTTAAGGATGAACTGCGGGCAGGGCCAGAAAGGAACTTTCAAGTGAAGGAGCCATGCCTTTGGGCCTGTTCCTGGAGCCGTTGTGTTCTTTGATACCCAGCTAGGATTAGGGAAGTCCCCACAAAAGAAGGGCACTGCCTACTTGTGAGGGACACTGCTGGGGAGGAGGTGCAAAACCTGCCCAGCAGGTATTGGAGAAGACCACTTCCCTACCCAGGAGCTCAGGAGACAGAGCCTTCATGGTAGTGCATGTGGGCAGCAGCTTCCAACGCCGAGAAGGTCATCAGGGATGCAGGGGCCTTGTGGAGCCTGCCCTAGAGCCTACACTGCAGTGACGTAGTGGCTATTGGTAACCAAGCTAACTGGCTTTAAGCTATGAAGATAAATCTGATCATGCTGCTGGCTCATTCTGCTGGCCGAGTAGATGAAGTCATGTTGTAGCTCTTCCTTAAGACACTGCTGCAGAGGCAAAGCTACCTCCCACCCTCTCTTCAGAGCAAAGGTGCATGGTCTCAATCTTGCCCAAAATGCTGCTCACCTCTAGAGCCTGCCTACTACAATCTAAAACTCTGCTGGATGTGCTCTTCATCCTCCCATTCATTTACCAATCCCAGAGAAAAAAGTAGCTGGGGGCAGTGAACAGCAGAGGGAAATGCGAACACCACCTCTCCCCAGAGCCAGATGCAATCGCCCGCTTGTCACAGCGAGCCGCTGACTGTCTGTGTCAAGGAAGAATCTGACAAAGTGCACCGGATGAAATTTTGCTGGCTTCTGTCTTTAGATAAGGGCACTATCACTGACTCAACATATTTTATGTATAACACACCTGATGCAAAGAGCATTCAAGCATCAGGCTTGTTTAAATGTATTTGATGGTATCTGAAAAACCAGTTAACACTTCTCGGCTCAATGTGGGATGTTCTGTATGACGAATCACTTCAGGAGAGGCCATCACATTTTGTCCTCCATGCTCAAACCTGCCTGCTAGCCAGGGGCAGAGGGAACTGAGAAGGACAGTGGCTGAAACTGCCTCCTTCACAGAGGTGTGATGAAATTTTGGGTAGCGTAGCTCTCCAGGGAGCAAGGAGACCTCAAGAGGAGCAGGATGGGAATGTGGGCAGGGACAGCCTGACTGGATTGCCACGGTACAGTAGGTACCACACAGGGTACATATGCAACATGTCCGCAGAGCAGGAAGGTGCTGTGTCTCTGCTAGCTGCTTCCAGGTTGGCCAAGAGGCAGGGAGCATTGCCGAGGATAATGCCAAAAAAGACAGCTCCATATATCCACTGCAGAGCCAGGTCGTTCATGCTTCAAGTACACTTTTTAGAAAGGCAGCCTGTCCAAAGACCCCATATGATGGAGAATTTTTAAGCTCTTAAACTGAAAAGGTTCCTTCCACCTCCTCTCCTTGCCAACACTGGCAGCATGTGCGTGTTGTATTTCGGTAGCCTTGAGACCTGGTATCAGCCAACACACGGCTCTGCTTTTGGTAGAGACATCTGTCTCAGTACAGTGTTGCCATGCTGTATGGAGCTATTGCCCACTGAAGCTCACATCTTTGGTCTGATCAGTTTGTAGATGAAATATTGGTGAGGCAGAGAGGAAAATCAAAGAATAAAGAAGGGGAAAAGGGAGAGAGTGCATTAAATTGTCTAGTCCTTCAGCTTGATTCTTCTGTTTACACCTGTCTGACAGCAGTGTAGCTCTGTATCTGGAGTAACTCTTGAGACTAAGAGAAAGAAAAGTAGAGAAAAAAAACAAAATCATTGCTCATGTCTATTCTTTCTATACTATCTCAGAGCCACAGCTCTCAGAGGCAGCAGTATGAAAGCAGCCTTTACATCAGAGTGGCCTGAGAGGGCCACAGAGCTTGGGCAACTCATGGCCAGGACCCACAACACCTTGTGTGTTTGATGCACTTCACCATGGCATTGCTTTTGGGTGGAAGTTTGCCACCTCCTAATTTCACTGCAGCTGCTAATCTTAGAGTTTTACCTCGTTTTTTCCCCTACCTGGGAAGAAAGTGGTATTTCAGATAAACATTTTACAGAAAATTAAAATGTCATCAAGTCCCTTCACTTTTTCAGAGTTTTTTTTTTTTAACTGGATTTTACAGGAACTCATGAGAAGCAGATACAGGCAAATCACTCCTAAGGCTTTCTTTCTGTTTACAAGATAGTTCTTTATCTTGAATTTATGATCCTTGACCCAAGCTCACATCCTAGCTATATGAAAACAGATAATTTTGTTGTGTTAAATAAAATGTAACAGAGTATTACTTATAAACTGATAGAAATTGTCTAGGTAAGGGTAGGTATATTTTGGGAGAAATCAGAAATAAAGAGAAGTACAACTCTGTCCCTTACTTCTCATCAATCCAAACTCTGCTCATCCAGCAGCAGAGGTGGAGTATGTTCATATCATGTCTGAATCCTTAAAAAATTCTAGTATTAAATACAGTTAAGATTCCTTCTCTCTCCCCGAACAGCCAAGTCCAGGCTGGACTGTCTCAGAGCTCTGCAAAGGACCATGGATGCTCCTGCTTCATTCCCAGGAGGAAAATCTGTTGTAGCCTCTGTGGGTTGACACAAAAATCCTCTGTCACACATACACCAAAACAGGGGACTTCATGTTTCTCCCTGCCTTTGCAGAGGTTCACATTTCCTCATTAATTACGATGTTTGGAAAACTGATGCCTTCTTAAGTGCTTGCTCTTGGAGTCATGCAATTGTGTGAGGACCTCAGCTGTCATTTGCTTAAAAGTACATAGCTACTTTTCACAGTGGTAAGGAAAAATCATGTAAGCAGGATCGGTGCTCTTTCTGAAGAGGTAAAAACCTGGATACAGACAACCTAATGCTTATAGATAAATTTATATTTAAGGTCCAGCTAATGCTTTTGGGATGTTTAGGGGTATCGGTACTCCATTGTAGCACAGTATGAACTACCTGGTAAGAGGAGGTGATGGTGATCTAGTGCATTGTAGAGCTCAGCAGATGAGAGCAGCATAAGGATGCCCATTTGCAGCACACGATCAGCACTGTGGTCTCGTGCAATGGAAAAGGCAATGGAAAACCTTCCCGCATCTCTCATTTCTGTCCTCACCATTTGCGGGCTGAGTCGAGATACCTTGAGTGGGATTTGTCCGTCAGAGTTCAAGGATGCCTAATGCAGATATCCCCTTTTGGGTAGTCAGTCTGCGTTCCCTTTATAAATGATGGCGAGAAACGAGTTCCCAGCCTCTCTCAGATACTTGTCTTGGGAGGAGATGAACCCCACTCCACAGCTCAAGGGCAGAATAACTCATGGAGAAGTTGCCGTGCAGCCTGGTTACCACCTATGGAGAAATCCTGCTGCCCCTTCCTGAGGCTGCTGCTAACCCACACTGTGAACTGAAGCAAACCATTTTCCTTATCCCGGACCTCCGTTTCTCCTAAATGAGGCTCACAAATTGGAAAAGCACTTAGAAATCTGTAGACGAGATTCATCAGCTGCATACAAAAGAAGCAACTATTCTAAATAACAGGTTAACAAATGAATTATTATTGTCTGCAGCTACCAAGAGATAAGACTTTGCTTAGTGTATCATTTTGCTGGTATTAAGAATTTGGGGAGAAAACCCCAACAATGTTATTTTTCCTTCTGTTTAAAATCTGTGCTTTCCCATGGCAGCCTGTGCTCTGCTGTGCTCAGCTGGGGTGCGGAAGAGGAGAGGAAGTGTGTGTGTGTGTGTGTGTGTGCATGTGTGTATGTGGAGGGTGGCTGGGACTAGTGGCGAAGGATCCTTTTGTAAAGATCAGCAGTTCTCTGTGCTTTTATCCCAGGCAAAGATTACATTTAACTCCCAGGGGTCTTTGCTTCCTCAGATCCTTTTCAGACTGAGTCACTGTAGCACTGCAGATAGTTTTGGGTGTCCTTTCATTTTTTTTGACAGTATTAAATATATACCCCAGTGAGCCATAAATCAGTGGTTTATCTGAGAATAAATCATATCTGTAATAAGGGACCACTTCTTTTTAATTGGACAGTGCATTAAATTAAACAGATATACTTCCTCAAAGAATACAAAAATGTGTCAGCTAGCCTTCTTTAATGAATTTTAATTTTAAATCACCTTTTCTTTGAGAAAAAAGCTATTTTCCCCCTCTCTCTGCTAAAATTATATTCTAACTGGAGGATTTGCTGAGTTTTATGGGTTATTGTATTCACACTGCTTTATCTTGCATTCCTGCAGTAATGTAGCAGCCAGGTTCATATTGGTTTGTGTTGAGATGAGTCTTTTAGCAAATGATTGTTTGAGAGGGCATGTGATGTCCCAGCATTTGCATGTGCATGAGTGTACACATGTGTACATTTGTAAATGGAAAAGGCATGTCTGACTCCAATCACAGGACCCAGCCCACCCTGACCAAGTGCTATATATGAGAATTGCTTATAACTTCTGGCTCAGGGAGTGATAAGACTTTTCACCCATAACAGCAACTAAACAGAGCAAAGATATGCTGGTAAAACTTGTCTTAGAAATGCTGAGACTAGAAATTATGCAAACGTGGGAAGGCTATATCTGAAATGTTTCTGCAAATAGACCATGCCAGGTCACAATTCTATTCACAAAATCTTTTATTCATTTACTGGTGGATAACTGGCTGGATCAGATTGTATTTATGAGAGTGTTGCCACAAGAGAGACAGCATCCCTAACAGTTGAACATCTGCCTGAATACTGGGGAAAATCTCTGCACTAGAAGAACTCTCCTGGCTGACTTCTAAATAACTTGGATAACATTTATGCTAAGCACTGACCAAAGGGAGTGAATTCTTTGGGGAGTGCAGGAGGGCACTCATGTTGTTTTGTAAGGAAGTATGGATCATCTGATCAACCAACAAAAACAATACAGCATATTGAAGGACCTGATTATGGCACAAATGACGTACAGCAAATGCATATGGCAAATTTTTGATGGAGTGAAGGGCCCTCTGAAGGCTTCCACCTCTCTCTCCTCTGACTGCAAAGGGGATCTACAGAACTGGCCAAGGTGGACACCTGGCTGTTTCCAGGCACGGGCTGGGTGAGATGAACCCTGCCTCTCTAACCTGAGTTTCAGAACTCAGGAACAAGTTCAGAGGCCAGGCTGGAGGGAGAAAGAGGGTGCACACCAGTCTGAGCCTTACTGCCGTGCCTCAGTTCTACCCCATGTCTGTCCTTGTAAAATGGAGATGACATACTTTCTTGCTCTTTTTCATTCTTATCACAAACTCTTTGGGGCAGGGACAACAAAAATTGGAATTATGGTCCTTTGGGAAATCCCAACATTTTTGATATTTGCTCTTAAATAGAGCTGGTGCTTTTTTACAGACTGGAAAGAGCTGAACAATTCTGATTTGAAGTGTTGTACTTTGCACATGGCTTTCATCTCACCTGACTTTAGGTGTCACTTATGAACAAGTCATCTAGGAACATTTGTAGTTGATGAAAAGATCCAAGCACTCTAGGAAGAGATAGATTCTGCTATAGGAGAGGCATGCAAGGGCAGGTGGAGTGAGGTGTCCGACCCTTGCCATAGTCACAGAGGACAACAAGAACAGACTGGAGGCCACTCTTTACAGGGCTACAGTTGGATGAAATTAATCGCTTCTCTTGTTTAGGGTCCACCTGACTTCAGCTTACAGGAGCAGTAGTTGTGGTGGTGCCTCATGGGCAGAGCACTGCAGGTGGAATACGCCATGCCCTCCATGGGGCTAGGGCTGTGGGATCTTCTACCCAACACCGCATTGCTGCACGCAGGAAGGAAGCCTGATACCTAAAGGGGGTTGCAAGTCTGGTCAGGAGCACAGTGAACAGGGAAAAATAGAGTTATGAAGTACAGACAGCACGTCTTCTGAGACAAAATCTGATGGCTTCCACCAGGGAAAAAAAAAGGACTTCTGCAGAAACCATCTTTTCCATTAAAAAATAAGCAAAATATAGAATCATTTGATAGAAAGTTCTTTGGAAGTAGGCTGAACAACAGAGTATGTTTACATCTGGGTCTTAAAGCACCACTTTCAGGGCTGAAACTTGCTATCAATTTGGAGCAATGACCTGATTTGTAAGTATCATGGTCCAGTTGTGAACAGCTGGAGAGGAGGGAACACAGCTACACTTAATGAATACGTTGCTGACAGCTTTAATTTTCCCAGTTTTAAGGAAAGAGAATGTATCTGATGAACTGGGCAGGACTACGCAACAAGGAGACTCTATTACCCCTTTTATTTGCATTAATAGTTATTGTTGCAGTAACACCCTCCAGCAGGAGCTTTGGGACCTTGCCCTCTCCAACTCCCCAGGCTGCGCCAGTGTGCCGGCAGTAAGAGTCCCAACGTGGCCCAAGAGTGCCCTGAGGTCCACCCAAGCAGGTGGACATGGAGGAGAAGGGGAAGGAGGTGTCCTACTGCATTTGTCGCTTGGTGGCTGTCCCCATCTCTCCCACAGCAAATGTGGCTGGCCAGTTGAGGGCCAGCTGATGAACCCAGTGTCACCTCCCTTCTTGCTCAGCAAAAACGTTTTGTGAAGGCAGTGAACATTTTTGGGTGCATTGTTTGCTGCTGTGTGATGGGCATTAACTTCTGGTCCCTTTGGCTGCCCACCTTCACCCATACAAGTGTCTTGCAGCATCATGGCCCCATGGTTTCTTGCTCTCATAAGGGCTCTGTGGTAATTTTCCTCTAGATGTGTTGTTAGCTGAAATCCTTATGAATTTGAATCTCTTTTATTATTTTCAGCCCGGTGCTTGTATTTCCCACCAATATCTTGTGGTATGATTTCTCTCCCAAGTGCCCAGCTAGGTCACTGTAGGTAATAACTGGTTATTAGCTCTGGGCAAAGGCAGCATGCATTTGCAGCCAGGCATGAGAAGATATTACAGATACAAATATAACATTATTTCAAACTTCTTGTCCTTGGTGGGTTTAGAATAGGTATCATTTTCTTTTTTTCTGTTTTTCTTGTTACATTGCTAAGAAACCGAAGACTTGAAAACATACAGAAAATTCTTTATCCCCTTCACCTTAATTCGTATGTGTGCTAGTACAGTTGTTTCTGGGTGCCATCACTTGTCTTGAAATGTTTTCAAACTATAGCTTTTTTTTTTTTTTTTCTTCTCTTTTGCCACTCTGTTAAGCTGTGGTCTAGTCGAATGAAGGCACCCTCCTGGATCTGCATATTCCTTATACAAGTTATTCATTGTTCTACAACTTAAAAACTTAATGTCATACATAATGCATTTTTCTTTCTGCATATTGAGATTGGGAAATCTGTAAGACAGCTTTTTCAACAGAAAGCTTCCAAATTAAAAGAAATATGTATTCCCCAATAAAGTATCTGAGGAAAAGTTTTGTTTAAGAACCTGTCAGTTAACCAGATTGGTCAGTTGAAAGTGTTTAGTTCAGAAAAACCCTGAAGTGTTGCAAGGCACCTCCTAAAAGGAGGATCCTGGCATATCTTTCCACATTGTTAAGACTGCTATCTCTTGCGACTGCTAGGATGTACCTGAGTCCTGACATCTCTTTCTTCTTAGAAGAGCCACAGCTTTCCCAGCAAGAAAATGCACCTTTAAAACAAACTGGGAAGAAGAAAATGATTTCTCATAGACGAGATTTGATCATGCTGTGTGGCATCAAGGCAGGGAGGAAATTCAAGCTCAGAACAACTTGCTGCATCTCCCTTCAGTTCAACAGCGATTTGCTGCCTTTGCAAGGCTGAATTTTGATTTTATGTGTATGCTGATCTGATATGCACCAGCCAGAGTGGGATAGGACAGGGATCTTGCCTGTATTAGGAAAATGCTGTGCGAATTTGGATGCTATCTTAACATGAGTATAATAATGACAATATAACACAGCCATAAAAGCAGTAGGTAAGGAGTGGTATGCCATCTAGTGTGCACTGTTCAGTTAATAAAATGGTTATTTGCTGCTTAGTTTAGAATGTTAAATTCTTACCTCTGCTCTGCGTGGTTTAACAAGGCTGCCTGCAGTTTTTGCACTGTGCTTAGTGCTTAGATAACTTTTCAAGGCTGGGGCACACCCTGTGCCAGATGGGATCTCCATTTTAGGTGCACAGGCCCTGGCACGGGAGCTTTGGAGCCGCGCAGAGTAACCGCGCAGGTTAATGTCAGTGGAGGGTCTGCTCTCTGTCTTGAGACAGCTGCTGAATGCACCGGTAACAGAGAAACGAAGGCGAGCCGAGGCAGAATATTTCATTTCTCCTTTGTTTCCTGTGGAAGAACGCTCCACGGGGACTTTCCCTCTCCTTGGCCTCACGTGCTGAGCGAGGCACTGCCGCGGCTCCGGTGCCATCCGTGGAGGATGCAGATGCCCAGGTCTGCAAGACTTTTGAGAGCAGAGATGAGCAGGTCCTCAGAGGTCCCGGTGTGCATGGCCCCCCAGGCACTTCCACCACGCGTCACGCCGAGTCCCACCAGGCCACCACGGGAAGATGAGGCTGGTCGTCCTCCTGCTTGGTGGGTACAGGATGCAGCACTGAGAGGTGATGGGGACGCCCAGACCCCTGCAGAAACACAAATGCAAACACGGCTGTTCCTCTGCAGTTGGCTGTTTCTTGGCTCCGTGTCCAACCTGCCCGTGGTGAGTGGGAGGGTGACCGGTGGGTCTTCTCCCACCTGTCCCCTCTTGGGGAAGGCAGGAAGGGAAAGTTGGGAAGAAAGAGCCCAGCTTGGCACGTGGCCAGGAATGGCCTTCTGGTGTGATATGCTCTTGGAATTTATTTAAATCAGTAAGACGAGAGGACAGTTCAGAGCACTGGATTAATTCCACTTTCTCCCTCTCGCGCTCTCTTTTTTTTTATTAGGAAAATAAAAGAGACTTTGAAATATTAAGAGAGAGCGGGATTAGAGCCCTCTCCTGCTACCCCAGTCTTTCCTCCCCTATTAATTTCCACTTGATTAGAATTCTTTTTGAAGTATTTAAATATGGACAATAGGAAAAAGGGAGGGTGAAGTTATTGAATATCAGTTAAACTGTATTAATATAAGCTCAGTTCCAGCTTTTATATAGATACTTCATATATATGTATAGTTTCCACTAGGAATAAAGTAGATCTATCCCTCCTCCCCTACCTAAAGTAATTATGATTTAAAAAAAAACTATAATGAAACTCTTAAACTTTAATAGCCTATTTATAAATCCTCAGCTTAAAATTTAAATGCTTTAAAAAAAGTTCTAGAACTGTAGAAATTTGATTTTTTTTTTTTTTAACATAAGAGACACTTTTATACGGTGAAACTTTTGAAGCAGCACAGTGTTTCAGGAACACTCACCCCTGGCCTCAGTGGAAATTGTGGTGCTAAGGGGCTAGCAAGGAGGCTGCAGGGCTTTCTGTGTTAACGGGGGGAGGTGGTGGTACTCTCCCCCGTGCCAGTGAGGTGGTCCTGGTGTCCTCACCTCAGTCTGGAGAACAGCTGCAAAATGACTTCTCTCCTCTCTGGCCTGTCCCTAAAGGCTCTTGTCGTTGTACTGACTGCAATAAGGGGGCCTGAGCTTTCCTTTTTTAATGACGGGTAGATCTGCTGCAGCATAGGGATTGCTGACAGGGGGTCTTGGGTCCACGGGATAGACAGGGTTGGGCGTCCCTGTCATGGTCATTTTGCACTTCTTGACTCGTCGCCTGCCAGGAGCCAAGCCATTCTTTGGGGTTTTATTTATGAATCAGTACTTTTATAAACCAGATTTAGATATCTCCGTCCAGATTCATAAATCCTCTCAGCTAACCTAAGAACTGCAGTTTGATTTACAAACCATGACTTTTCACATCAGATTTAACTCCCTGACTGACTTCTGAAACATTCGATTGGCTTCTAAGTCACAAAATAGATTTACAAATCCTAAAACAGATTTACAAATCCTAAAGCATAATCACAAGTCATGCCAATAAGTTCTAAGCAAAAAAAGTGTTCATTTACAAATCTTTTCTTTGCTTTTGGAATACAAGAGACTGATTTATACCCTGGGACTCTGAGGTCCTGTTACCTTTATGATCAGCTGTATAGATCCAGCTCTCTCATTTGAATGCAAACCTCTGCCCTATAAATCTTGATCGGCTTTTCTCTCTCTGATTCTCCCCATGCGTTCTGGTTAACCAATAAACTCCACAGAGGCCTCCCATGCTCTTCTCCGTTTCCTGAAGTTACTGAAAAGCCCGTCCCAGCAATCAGGCACCTTCCACCGATGGCTGGCCTGGTAAGCAGACGGCACACATCTATACCAAGAACACCACGTGGTCCCCCTCATCTATTTTGGTAGGAAGGCCACTTGCATCTTCTGTGCCAGGGCTAGAGATCAGGCACACACCTGGCAAGTTCTAGATAAAATACACCCAGGTAAGATTCTTCTCATTTAACATGAATCCAAATCCTGCCACCATCAGTTGAGACCAGCAGACATCTCTAGGCATTGATTTGTTCCTCCTCTCACGAAGCATTCAACTTAACACCTCTGGAGAGTGACCTCCCTTTCCGACATAAAGGGACCCCCGACCAGTGACTTAGCGCAACTTAGCCTAGTTAGATGATAAACTATAAGATCCAACAGGGTGTTTTGAATCCCACCATCATCACCGAGCTCTCCTGCACTCAAGAAATGACCACAAGGCCTGGATGGCTGCTACCTATGAGAGCACAACACCAACAGTGTGTGGAGAAGGGATGCGATCACCATGGCTGCAATGGAAATCTTTTTAAGCTTCAATGACTAAAGAGATGAAGACAGTTACCCAAAGAGGGGATGTGTTTAGGAACATGCATTCTCCTGTCCAACAGGTTGTGGCATATCCTCAGAACCACTGTGATTCACTTTCTTCCTCTTAACTCCGCAGCGCTCCTCTATCCTGTCTCCTGGTACAGGCTTAGGACTGATGTAATCACAGCTCATGTGATTCTTAAAAATGCACTGGAAACAGTCCAACTGGTATATTTTTATAGTGCCCCCATTCTGGCTTGATGGGCCCTGCTTGAAAGGGAAAGAAAAGAAATTTTATGTCTGCCTGTGGAAAATTTGTTATATAGTATTTTCAAAGTGTCATGTCACTTCACTGAGGTGATGGTCCACTGTATCAGATTTGGCAAAAAAACACTCTGTCTTTCAGCTAGGTTTCCCTTGCAAACTGTTCCTAATGACACGAACTTTCCATCTTCTGTAACGGAAGAGAAACTTAGAGGAAAAACAACTTGTCCGTAATGTCTAATGTTAAAATGTTCAAAAACACCTTCATAATTTAATGATTTCATTTTTTTTGTACTCTTTAGTCCTCCAAATAYGTATCATAAAACAATGACTGACACTAATTCATTTTCTCCTTTGTAATCACCTTTAAAGAAAAAAGCAGCAAGAATTTTCTACTAGGTGTAAACATGAGGAATAAAAGGCCAGTCAACAATGAAGATTTCATGGAAATTCTTGCAGATATGGGCATGTAAGTGCAAGGTCTACAATAAATGATGGGCAGCAATTTTCCAATGACATTTTGCAAACAGCTGAAAAATGCAGCTTGAGAGTCAATTTTGGGGAAGGAACATTAGGATCTTGAGGTCAATGGAGGAGGCCTGAGCTACCAGAAAGTTTCTTCTCGTTTACTGGGAAGAAACAATCAAGTTACGGGATAATAACCCTGCACCCTTCAGTCTTCTGAGGAAGGTCTAGACTCCACTGAAGTGAGGGTTTAGTCTGTGGGTGCAGAATTTCATCTCTTCTGCCACTTTTTGTGCTGTCTGTGCTGTGAGCTCAGACTGCCTTCCTGAAACAGGAGGCACTTGAATTGTAGAGCAAAATTAAGAGACTCCTCACCTGCTATTTGGACTGGATTCTGCATTTTTTGCTCTCATTCCTTTCCTGGCACAAAATAATTAAACGAAGGAGAGGGTAAAAGGCTCCTTTCCTAATTAAGGAACACATGGTACTCATGGTGCCCTGGCCTAAAACTTGCCTGCGATGCACAAAGAGTCTGTCCCTTGGAGTCCAGCTTCCTCTCTCACACCAAGATGCCCAAGAAAATGCCATTTCCATTTTTCCCCATAGACACAATTTCTGTCATTATTATACTTCTCCACCCACCTCTTCTGCCGTGTGCCCTCAGGAGCTAATAATAATATTGCAAACCCTGTAATAAATATTGTGATCACAACATAACAGGCAGCCTAAAAAGGCTGAGGATAAATAAAAAAAAAAGATTTTTCCATTTATCTGTGAGCGTATGTGTGTGTATAAGAGAGAGGGAGAGAGAAAAGAGTTAGCTATTAAAGATCCTACATAGCCACAGGCAAATTCTAACATCGTYTCCTTGCAGAGACCTTTTTTTTTTAAGCAGAGATTACTCTGGCGGTTCAAGGTGCTATCGAGCTCTAACCAGGGACAATTACAAGGCTCCAGTTGGAGCGTCTGAGACGATGCTTACGTCTGATAAGGTTGAAGGGGAATAATGGAAGGAGGGAAGTGATAATGGATTGCTGAATGGGTGGGTTGAGGTATCATTGCCATAGAGCCTGGAGACAGAAGCAGCTGCTGATGCAGAGAGGTTTTTTTTATTTTTTCCCCATTTTGTTTCCATTTTCCCTGCATAAGAAAAAAATATCTCTGAACATACACTTCAAAATGATTTTTTTTTTCTCCTAGCTCCAAGCAACACCAATAATACCACTCACCAACAAGTTTCATGCCATAAGAGCATTCATAAGACAGGTCTGTGTGCCCTGCCTCTCTCCTCTCTCAGTTCAAGAGGTTCAGAGACCATTTTTGTGTTCTCTGTTAGCACTTTACTGAGGACCAGAACAGACCCCTGGCTGCTCTCAGAGCACCCAAGGAATGACCCAGCACTCCATGTCTGATGGGACCCAACTGCACTGAGCCAGGGACTTTTGCCCGGGCGCAGGTGGGAGAGAGGCACAATCTGTGCTTTCAAGGTCTGGTGTTTTCAGCCTGGTCCTCAATGGATTTATTGGGCTGGGGCTCTCTCCTAGCCTGTCCAAAGGTAGGACACATTCCCCACTGGCCTGGGAGCATGCAGGGAAACCTGCGTGGCTTGCTGTTCTCCGTCTGTTCACATGGAGAGCGACCAGCCAGCAAACCTTGTCATAAATAAGGGATGAACACGCTGCCTTGCACACACTCCAAGGAGGCCAGAATGAGCTGAACCCGACCTAAACCCTCCTTTTCTGGCCTGTTCTCACCAATCTTTAGGCCAGGACTTGGTCTTCATAAAGTTAGTATTGCTGGTAGAGTGGAGAATGTGCTAACGGAGCTTCCACTATATTTTTGCTGAGA
Organism: Apteryx rowi; assembly: GCF_003343035.1. Classification (NCBI taxonomy): domain Eukaryota; kingdom Metazoa; phylum Chordata; class Aves; order Apterygiformes; family Apterygidae; genus Apteryx; species Apteryx rowi. Next base: position 216,160 of record NW_020450252.1, on the reverse strand, counting down.
TTTCCTTTCCTCGAGCCATATTCTAGCTGATAATACCTTTGGTGCATTTTAATATCAAATAAACAAACAAAGCCTATTGTTTTTCTCCTTTGATTATGAGATTCTTCTCTCTTTGGCAGATTCTTTTATGTCTCTCTTTCCTTTTTGGAAGTATAAAATTTGATCAGGATTTGATTTTCTTCTTTTATCAAGGGAAGATAGAACCTCTACTTTTTCCTCTAAACCAGTGAAAGCCACCAAGACTCCACAGCTGTTGCCATCAGAAATCCCTCTCTAGACAGAGAGGGATTTCTGGAAAAGATCCATATGAAGCCTTTCTTACATTGGAGGTCACAACACCCCTGTGACATGAGCAAATACCAGAGTTCTTGTGTGAAGAGAACATATACAGTGTATTTTCACCTGGCCTCAGAAAAGATGCTCTCAATTTCCTTGTCATGCCCACAGCTGGACAAATCATGGTCACTGGGGTAAAACATCTTCAGACAGCATCTGAGAGACCTTTTCAAATGGTGAAGAGTGAATCGCAAAACCAGGCTGTCATTTGCAGTCATGTCCTGACTAAAGCTTGCAGAGAGGTGGTGCCAGACACATATCAAACCCCCAAACCATGCTATTTGCTTAAGGAAATCACAGCTTTTAAAAAACATTAATTTTGGAGTGGAATTCTCTCACCTGTCTTTGAATATTGACAGTGTCGGTAGCTGAGCTGGGAGGTCAAGACTCATATTACAGGCCAGAGAGACAAATGCACCTTTGTGGGGTACAATTCATCCAGCCTCTTCTGAAGGTCAGTCTTCAGATGGGATGGACCATGACCCAGAAATGTCCATTTCTCTCTGTAGAATCTAAAGCAAGTCTAAACAGAGAGTTCAGATGTAAACAAGCACTCTGTTCATCTCTAAATTCAATGAGATCATTTCTCATTTGGTGAAAGCAATTTGGCAAGTCAGGATTGTTTACTCTTGTAGGTCTTCAGCTCACTTCTCCCAAAACACTGATGCTCCAGGTATCAGATCAAACAATTACTGGGGTAAATGGAGCAGGGACAGCTGCAGCATCACCCAGCAGAGACATGGGGGCACTCAGTGTCTCATTGCGGGGCAGAAGACCCCAAGGGTAGGTTCACCCAGAGGGAGAGTGCCTGTTCCTGCATGCAGAGCTGCCACTACCCCTGTTACCTGCTTGGTTCCCTTCCTGAGCATTTCGATGGGACACGGAGGGCACTGAGAGCTCAATGTCACAGGGGTGTCTGGAAGCAGTGTAGTGCTGGGGAGGGCCAGGAGGAAGACATGAGCATGGAAGGCACCCTGAAGAGACCAGGCATCCAYAGCACATCCTCACAGAGGGCACACAGAAAAGGCAAAGTGTAACACATGAGCATTTCCATTTCTTAATTAAAAAAAAGAAAAAAAATGGAAAAATCTGATTTAATCTGCAACAGGTGAAGATATTTGGTTCCTTCGTCCATATTACTTCCATGTACTCTTTCTCCATGCCAAGTTTCCCACCTTGAGTCTTTGGGTGAGCTGAGAACACAGAACTTGATGGTTTAAAGAGCCATGAGTTTCCGCATGAGCTTCACACAAGCCTTCCCACCCTTCTCCAGCGTACTCCTTTTCAAAGAAACAGGCAGGAAAAAAGAGCAGGTAATAGATGGGGAAATTCATTTGCGCTCTCTGCCATTGTAATAGACTAAAATAAAGGAACTGCTGTGTGCTGCCAGGAGAGAGGAGATGATATCTGTCCAGGTTATACCCTGGATACTGAGTCCAAATGCATTTCAACTAAGATCAGTTGCTTTAAAAAAAAAGAAAAAAAGTTGATTTTCTTTCCAGCTCTTGGAAGTGAATCTATTTGGTGTCAGGCTGAAAGAAGACAGCGTGTAAGTAACTGAGAAAGTGTTTACTCAGTGAATTAGTTCAGCTTTCATTGTGCACAGAGGATTATGGCCTCAGCAGTGGATGAGCTCCATTTCAGGCTGGAGTGGCTCACTTAGCTACCTCCAGGGCAGGACTAATTATCATAGGACTTAGGCCATTAAAGGGCTTTGACTACCAGTGCTCTCTCCCAGGTCTGGATTAACTGTTTGCCTTAGAGCAAGCCACCTAGATAACCATTCTTCCTAATGGTCTGCTTTGATTTTTCTGCCCCTGCTGCCCACCCCTTTCACTTTTAAACTTTATGTTATTGGCAGATCTGGAATAATAGCTAAGAATATTAATACCATTGCTGTAAAGTGTCAAAGGGGGGTTGTTACAGATTTTTTTTCTCTCATTTGCTTTATTGTTGCTAAAGCAATTTTAGGAAGTACTATTTTGCATGGCAGAGTGCCCTCACCTGACTCAGGTGGATTAGGAGGGGCTACTCAGATGGCATGACCCCAAGGGAAAATACAAAGATACCCACAGAGCCCAGCTCTGTCCTACTCTGTTGTCTACATGACAATAATGCTGGCAGAAGGCTTTGTTATATGAAATAGCCTAGAAACAGCAAAAGACTATTGTGCCCTGAGGTGCTAAATAGGCAAGATGAGAACAAAATTATTACCCCATTTCACAGAAAAGCTGAGGTACAGAAAGCTTAAATGGCTTGCCCAAGGTAACAGACGGAGTATATAGCAGAGACTGGTCTATTCCTTATCATTAAAATGTTTGAAAAATTATCTCATTATCCTTCCAACACCAGTCTTCTCAACTCTTCTGGGATGCTAGCACATCTGGGTAGTTTTCAGGTTGGAAGGGAGGTGATTGAAAGGGATATAAATCAAGACTATAAAATCACATGCAGCCTGCACAGACAGGACTTGGCTGTTCACAGCCCCTATCAGTAGAAGACCTCAGGTGGACATTGAAAGAGACTAGCAGGTGGCACGCTACAAACAAAATAGGTGGTTCTTCCCACCACAAAGCTTGGCAGCACTTTGTCCCAGGATGTCTGTGCTGAAAGCGTACGTGGGATCAAAACTGTGGAAGAAAAATTCCTTAAGAGAGCTTTCGTACAAAGACACCACTTCCAGTTCTGGAAGTCCTGAAGTAGCGGTGGCTGGAAGCTGGAGGAATACTCTTCAGAGATACCACCATATTCTTTTCCTGTTCATAAATCTCTAAACTCTCTCCTCAGCACCTGCTTTTGCCAGTGATTGGAGAGAGGATAGAGTAAGTGAACTTCTGGTCTTCTCTTATGTTCATGTTCTCAACTATAAGGCTACAGAGGTGCTCAGTTTCATATGGTGTTCATAGTTTTCTCAAGGTCAGGAAGATTATGTGTGCGCTAGGGTAAACACACGCTCAAAAAGCCAAGATAGATGTAAAACAAAGCACAGAAGAGAATGCTTGGGACAGAACCTGTGCACAGCCTGCACAGATTAAACCAGCACAGATTATCTGAATAAAGTCAAATACCTGCAGCCAGGTCTTGCCACCTACATTGCCATGAACACCGCTGAAGCCTGAAGGCCGTCACTACCACACACCTCTGCTGGAGATTGCACCCTTGACAAAGATTCTTTGTGGGTTCTCATTTCCAGCATGCTGGGAACACACAATATTTGAAGGCAGCCTGTCCAGCAAAGGATTTTTATTCCTCCTTGGATGCTTTCCTCATCCCTTTGTTCACAGTCTTTATTGGCTAACTAGATTATGCATTTTATAACCCAGCTGACAATTTACACAGCATTCTTTTTTTAGAGCTCTGATGTCTCTTGTGGATTGTTGAAACATGCCAAAATTGTGTTCTGCTGCTTCATCTATATGGAAATTGTTTAATTTCTGCCTTCCTCTGATCTCTCACTCTGACAATAATGGAGTTTATTGCTTTCCCTTCTTGCCCCTGCTGCAGGTGTGAACTAGACTACAAGACAAACTGCTTTCTGGAGTTCAAGTTATTTGTTGTTCACAGATGAATGGATCTGGTTTTCATTTTCCGTGATTCTGAGTATTAAATTCCTTCTCCTTGTCATTTACCCACTGCTTGACATCTTCTGCATTCAACTCATTCTTTCCTCATCACATCCAAAAGTGATCATGGTGAAGCCTATCAAGAAAGACAGAACTGAAGCAACTCACTAAAGAAAAGTCAAGTAGTTGTGAAGCAACAGGCAGGTACCTTTAAAGAAGAGACATTTCTCAGAGGAAAAGTAGACCATCTGAAGATTTCCTCTCTCGGACCAAAGATGCTCCAAGCATGGATTATTGCTAAGATATCTGCATACGAAACCTATCAAGAAAGTCACAAAAGAAAAAAAAAAAGAAAAATCAGAACTGGAATAATCTAGTAGTAAACTGGTCTATTCTGTCCTCACAGAGCAAACTGAAGACTGGACACTTCCAGAGGCAGCAACTGTCTCTTACTGTGGGCTTGCTCAGCACAGTGAGACCCTGACCCACTTTGCAGCAGATAGGATAACTGTGGTGAGACAAGAACTCCAGTGCTAAGGTCAGGCAGGGAAAACATTTTAGTACCTCCTTCTCTTATTTACAAGATGTATGTTTTCCCCCTTCCAGTGAAACTGCAATTAGCTTGTAAATGTATGTTATAAAATTAGTTTTCCACTAGCTGCTGTTCTTCTGTAGCTAAGAGGAAATATGTCAACGTAAAGCTAATGTGAGGTCTGATATGGCCCTCATGACAAGCCCTGCCTTATAATACAAGAACCTGTGAAAATAAGAAGCCCAGCATAGCTTACATAGAGAGCCCAAGGACTAAAAAGATTTCAAACACACTTGGAGATACTCTATCCAAACCACTTCTGCCCCTGTAACACAGATGATAGAGGTTGAAACCACTAGGCTGACTCTACAGCAAGGTCAGCTGCAGTGTAGCCCTACATGGAGTTTGAACCAAAACRGCAGGATCAGATGACTTGGGAGTCGGAGAGTAAGTCCATATTCTGAGTTGTGGTCCTCGTTTTGGAGGAACAATCAGCTTTCCATAGTTAGTTGCACTAGATTCTCATCTTCAAACCTGTGCCATATCTCTTCATCCCATATTTGGAGACTGGACAATGAGATAGTCTAGACAACTGTCACACTTACCCTGAAGATGAAAGGCTATACCCACAGCACAGCAAAAGAAGGTCCACTGAATAGTTTTTGAATAATGTGCTATGTAAACTGTGGACTGGGACAGATTTACTTCTTTTTCCCCTCCAGTATTTCCTCACATTTCAGCCTAGATATACCTTCCTTTTGCTATGATCCAGTCCTTGTCATTTGAGCTGGGATGACGGTTGTAGCTACAGCTACTATCTGAGTGTAGTTGCCCTCTCTGAACCACTGTCACATCCTGATCACCTGTCAACCCCCGCTGGCTGTCATGGTGGATCCATTGCCTGGATCCAAATTTGATTCCCCCAGTGTCTTCCACTCTCAGTGACCTCAGGGGCATGTGTTACTCTTATCTCTCTGACAGCTGGAACTGGGCACATTGTCAGGAAACAGAGAGCAAGTAYCCACTGAGGGTCTGTGACTGTGTCCTTTGTTCCATCCTCAGTGATTGTCACCTGGTGGTTTGGTGCAGGTGAAACGCAGGAAAGACTTTAACTAGTGGCTCACCGCTGTTTAAGCTGTTATCCTTACCATATCTCTCCTGATTTTCTGGAGCATGGCAACTTGATAACTACCTTCATATAAAGCCCAAGAATCTTGCTAAATTAAAGGTGTTCTTGCACTTTCACACTTGGTTCTGTAGCAATGGGATCCATTAGACCCTTAGCATGTCCCAGTCCTGCAGTCAGGAGACTAGACAAGGTGGATGATGGCTCTGATGGGCTGGGACCATGGGATCTTTGTTTCTATACATGCTCCTCTACCTTAGAGGTTAACAAGTTTGCCAGCCTATCTTATGAACAAGGACAGTTCTTTATGGCAAGTGAGAGAAGTTCAGGCTGCAGACACAGAAGACACTAGTCATGGTGGAAAAGAGCTGAACACATCATCCCTCAGAAATGGGTTTCCCTAGAGGCTGGCTCTAAAGAAGACAGCTGTACCGAGAAACAGAGAAAAGACACTTGAAACAAAGAGCAACATTAGCTGGCAACTGAAAACAGCTGCCCTAGAAAAAAAAAGAATAACCCATTCCACGTACACACAATAGCATGTTATGGGAGAACAGCTAATCTTGTAGCATAGGCACAGAACTCAGCACTGGGAGGAGATAACGAAGACCAGGGGCTCTTGTGTTACAGGTCAGCTGCTGGGCCCCAGCTTTACATCCTCTCAGCAGACACAACAGGCACTGTCACACAATGTCACTATGCCTGCAAGAGATAAGCTCCTGGATGAAAAACAGCTGGCTGAAGCTCAAGCCAGGCAAGATGGAAGTGATGCTTCTAGGAAAAGAGAAGTGATTCAGGCATTTTCTAAGGCAATGCTGACACTCTCTTCGCCCTTGCAGGGAGAGAGGAACACTGATGGACTGGGGCTGCACTTAATCCTCCAGGCTCAGGGCATGCTAGTCATCAGCAACCTCTGGGCGCCTAGGTCACTCTTCCACTTTTCCGTTTCTTTCTATGAATGCTGGCAAGGCACACTACTTATGCCTACTCATCAAGACCAGTATGAAATGCCTCTTCTCCAAGAAAAGGCTGGCCTCACCTGACCAAGAAAAGCGGCAAAGAACAGAGGATGCCAATGAGTTGGAGCAGACTTTTTCTCCTTATCCAGGCATGATCCCACTTCAGGGGCAAAGCAGCTTCTATAGGAACTAGAAGGGCCCAGTAAGGATGAGGGTGATAAACAGAATAGCAGGAACAGTCCTGGACGTTCAAGGAAGGAGAATCTCTGTATGTTTGGACACATGAGCTCTTAATTAAGTCCATATGAGCAATAGCAACGTGTGAGGAAGTTATTCCACAAGTGGAAGAATTAATGAATTGTGTTTTCTTCTGGATTTAAATTTCTATATCCCTTCCACAATAATCACAGCTCCCAAGAGAACTTCCAATTGTACTCCCCAGTTTCCCCTCTCCCTGCCCAGGTACTCTCCTCTATACACATAGCATCTCTAGCTTGCCCTCATACCCTCTTATTGCTTCTTAAAGGCAAGAAAAATTATGTGCTCACTAGCCAGCCAACAGGCCAAATCCAGTCAGAGCACAGCGAGAACTGGCTACTCCCCAGGGGATGGGGAGCCGGGATCCAAGGCTGATAACACCTCTGGCAGGGCAGACTTCATCAGCCAAAGTTCCATCTCACAGTACTCAAGGAAAATGAGCAGGGCAGACCCAGAGATCATGGCCAGGTTCAACCAAGARCCCTGACCATCAGAATAGTTCACAGGAATGAGGCAGGTCTGAGGTCAAGACAGGAAGTTAGTCTGCAGCTCAGGATCAGGTCCACCAATTACCAGACAGRCCCATAGTGACAAGGCATGTCCGAGATCAAGCTGGGGAGTCAGTCCACAGATCAGCATCTGGATCGACAGTATCCACAGCCAGGCACAGGCATGGCTCCGGCTATGATGGAGCTGGAGACCAGTCCTCCTCCCACACAGCTCAGGCAGGGACTGAAGGCTACAGGCTGAGCTGAAATGGGCTCCCAGGCCCATGGACAGGTTAGAGGGGGATGCCCTGGATGAGGCTGCTCAGGACCATTAAGGCTTATTAGTGCACTCAGGACTCTGCCATTTCCCTCCTCATATTCAGATGCAAGTTTCTACAGAACTCATAACACCTAAATTAGCTTGGAGCTTCTCTCTCTCCACTAAATTTGGTTGAAAGTAAACAAGGTTCAGAAATTATGGCAAAAGGAGAGAGAATATTGCAGCACTTCCTTAGGAATCAGGTAAAAATGAAGAGAGGCAAGCTGACTATCAAATCACCTGCTTGCCAAGGTGATATATAGCTAGACAAATAGTGCAGAAGTTATCTTTTAAGTGCTTGTATCTAGGGTTAATTTAATTAACTAATTGCCTAGTATTTAGGGCAGTCACCCGGAATATGGCAGTTCCTACTGCATGGCATGGATTAGCCAAAAGAATTTGAATTTTCCCTTTCCTGCGTGGTTTCCTCTCTTCTCCTACGCATGCCTTTTATGAGACATAGGGGTTCTTTTCTAATGAAAAATTCACAAGGTCTCAGTCTCATTTCACCATGGAATAAAGACCAAACAACAAAACTGCAGAATTCCTCATGAAACAGAATTCAAGTTTTCTATCCAGCTCTCATAGAGCAAAGGGCAAGAAGTCTCCTCATTGGCAGCTCCACAATACTGTCTCCAAGGACAGTTTCCTCCTAAYCCCCAGGAACTGGAAGATTTTTGTGCCAGCAGTGTGAAGGTTTGCGTCTCTTCCGCAGTGCTGGGTGTTTTGTTTAAAAGTCAGCGCATTATAACTTCTAAAATAGCATCTCTGCACCCTTCCCATGGGTGCTCTGGCAACAGAGATCTGCTGACTCAGGTCTTTTGGCAGTCACTCTTTTTATAATGGTGCAAGCAAATGCCCTGGGGTGACAGGGCTCAGAGACCAAGTGTGCAGGGGAAGTGCTTGTACATCCTACTGGAAGCAGGGAGGAAAAGGAGGCTGAGTGACTTGCTAGTCACCCGAACATCTGGGTTGTTGGCCGTTCACATCCAATCTCTAGGGTAAAACATGTTAACATAGGGAAAACCTCGGACCTGCTCATGGCATTCTTCTCAACGGACCACAAGTAGATGGTTTCATTCAACAAATGAGGTTTAACATTGGCTCTCATGGTATGTGTATGCCTCTAGTGGGCTTAGAGGTGATTGTAATCCAGCATGGTAGGGACAGAGAAAAGCAGTTTGATCCCATGTTCCTCGATGAGACTGCTGGTTGGATGCCCCTCATTTGGGTCACGTTGTGGTAAAGGCACTAGCAATTATCATCCAGGAAGGGACCTTGAAGGGACAACTGTGTGCTCAGTGGCCTGCTCCAGATCATATCCACCTGGAGAGCACTTCTGGCACCTGTGACTTCCTGCACATTTTCTTCCACTGAATAACGAAGTTTCCAAAGTCTTCCTTTGTCTGCACCTGATTCAAAGCTCCTTGCAACTGCTGTCTCCTTCCATGAAGTCAAGGGACTGTGGATCTGGGATACGGTTTCTAAAAGTTGGACTGCCAACTGTTCTGCCTATTAAAGTTTGACATCCACCTCACATGAACCACTTTCTCCTCTTATGCAGACTGCATTCAACTTCTCAGCAGTACACAAAGAAAATTCAAGCATTTTTACAGAAAAATAAATGTGCTCTCATGGATATGTATAAAATTGCCCGAGTCTGTGTGGTGAAACTGCGTTTTCTCCTCTGTCGACTTGCTCCTTCCTCCTCTTAACACGTGGAACAAATGTCTCTTTTGGACCATGATGAAGTAACTTGGAGAGGTCGGCAGAATTGCTGCAGTTGGACCCTGGGCTGGTTTTATTTTTCTATTGAACCTTGATGGAAACGCATGCACAGCAAGTCAGGGCCTGTCCCTTTCCCTTTCTCCTTTCTCCTTTCTCTCTCTCTCTCTCTCTTTTTTTTTTTTTTATTTCTTCCAGGAGTGCTGATGATAAGAAAAGCAATGTCTAAATCTTCTTAATGGTGTTTATGCAAGCAGTTTTGCTTAGCTGCAGTCTCTGCCACCCCCTCCCCCGTCCACCCTCCCCTCCCATCTTCCTGCTAATATCGCTGCTTCATTCCTTTCCCTGTTGGCTATTACTATGGACTACAGCGAATCTAAAACTAAATAATCCCCTTAGTGTCAAGTTTTCTGGGCTGAGCAAATAAATCTAACCAAATGCATTATCTAGGTAGAGGAGGCTGTTGTAAGGGGGAAAAAAGATAAAAGCTATTTTACTTTAAGGCAAAAAGTAAAACCATCATTTTTCATTTGCATTGTACTTTTAAAGTTTTTTTATTTTATTTTAACTTTACTGTTCAATCCCTTTCTCTTTCCATTGTAATTAAAAATAATAATAAATAAATGCAGCAAAGCTTCTGATTTCAAGCATTAAAGAGAGAGAGAATGACCCCAGATAAGGTGCCATTCAAATCCCCCTCTCAGACGGGTAATTCTGATCAGGCAGTAAAGCAGTGTAAATAAATAAACCCTTCCCCACTTCCGCCTTCCCTGGAGGAGGATGATGAAGGATATTAGAAAACTCATTTACGGGAGGAAGAACAAATGGGAGATCTGCATGTTGCAGGACTAGATGGAGAGGTCTGCTGTGTTTTTCTGCTGAATGGTATTCATGAGTTGGCAGCTCAGAAAGGCGGGATTGCTTCCTGCGTGTGCATGAGCGTGTGTGTGTGCAGTGGGAAAGAAGTCTCATTTTCAGAATGGTTCAGCCAGGGCTTGGAGGCAGGACTAAGCCAAACCTGGGGACAAAATGCTTTAGATATGAAGAACTGTATGCTTAACTTTCATTTTCTTCTGATAGGTCTTTGAAAAAGCTGGGAAAGCCACTCAGCTTTTAGCCAGTTATATTCCCTTCTGCAAATCCAGGGTAGATCCACAGCCAGTATAAACCAACAGAGCTTGGTTGCATTTGCACCAGCCAAAAATCTGGCCTACATTGTCCCCATAGTCGCTGGTATTCATGCGTGAACCTGGTGTGCTCAGCTATGTCCTTCTTGCCAGCCGTCCTTCTTTTCCTTATGTCCATATTGCATGTGGTCTGGGGAAAGGGTGGAGGCATCCTCGGCCAGGCAATCTCTCTGGATAGCCAGTCTCCTGAATTGCTTGCATGTATAAACAGCATAAATAACCCAATACTGGAACCATTTATCTGAATTCACCCTCTCACATATTGGTTCTTATCAAATGCAGACTGGATTAAGAAGATGCCTAGCGTGGCTTTTGCAAAATCAGAACCTGACTCAAACACTTCTGTAAAATCAAAGCTCTGTCGTTTTGGCCTGCATAAGTGAAAAACTGAATGGACTGCTGGTTTTGGATCCAAAAACTTGAGGAAGAGCAGAAAGATCTCAGACTATTAGAGCTAGAGGCAATAATAGCAAGCTCTTTTCACATACCTCAAAGTCTCTCCTCTCCAATTCAATGCATTTTTTTCCACTAGAACTTCATTTTTAGAATAATTAAGTCAATAACTTTTTCTCTGTATTTTGTTTAATCCCTTCATATGTGTTCTTGACTTGGTTCCCTGTCCCTCTAGCCAGTTCACCTAGGTGATCTACCCTTAAGATCCATGATAAAAATCTCTCTTATTTATTTGGACAGATATTACTGATTGGAACTGATCTCTTGCCTCTTTTTTTCCCCCCTCTTTTTTTTAAACAACACATTGTTTTTCCCAGACCCCTCTGGTTTAGACATAAAACCCCAGGAAGGAGAATAGAGGGTTTGGTTTATCAGTTCTTTTTATAAAATCTTCTCTAAAGAAATAAAATCTAAGGCACAGTTCACATTGGAAAAAAACAGCAAAGAAAACTGCACTGCATTTTTGGGGTGTGGAGCTGCAACAGACATCACAAATAACCACGAGCCAGCTCTTGACCTGATATTGGCCAGCATAGCAAGGACACCAGCTGAGGACCAGGCTCAGTCAATTTACAATACAATGATGCAAGCATCTTGCTCATTTTATTCTAATAGTCCTTTAAACATCTGCACAAAACTGCCTGCTTGACTATGGATCAACTCCAAAAATATTCAGAGGAACAGCTGGAATTTTTGATAAACAAGCCGAAGTCTATTATCTGAAAAGATCTTTTTGGATTACCCAGGTGCCCTAAGATATTCTGCAATTCCTTTAGTGGTCTTACAGCATCACCAATACTTCTCTTCCCTGGAAAAAGCATCAGATGGAATGAAATGCACATGCATATTATTTTCTGTAAAATCTGGGTGTAATTTATGCAAATGTTAGCACTCATTTCTGGGACCTAGAGAAATCTCAAGTGTGTTTCAGTAAGTTACTGCTAATATGTAAAGTCCTAGTGAATGTGTGCCAGAAAGTACTTCCATATTCAGAACTCGTGTGCAGTGGCCTGTGGTGAAAATAGGCTTGTCCACTCCTCACGTTAGTGTGTTGCCTGGAGTCTTCTTATATAAAGTTTTTCTCTACATTGTGTCTCTGGAGTGTTCCTGTGAAATAAGCAGTGACTTTTAAAAGAAAGTTTTGGTGATGGGTTTTACCCACTCCACTTGCAGCTCTGGTTTTCTGTGCAATTATGAATGACCTAAGGGTCATCACCCATGAGATCTGCCCATTCCTGAGAAGAAGATTTTCACCAAAACCAATTCTCCCCTCCTCCCATCCACAGCTGTCCCTTTGGCCATAATGGGAAGATCTTGGAGGATGGTGTGTCTTTGTGGAGGAGGAGCAATTTTGTTACCCCAAATTACATCTGAGGTCCTTTTTCTACTTGGGAGTTATTCCTTAGCCACTTGAACTTTCTGGAAGCAAATGATTTATGAAATAAAAGCCAAAGCTTATAGACATCATATGCAAAACTAATAATCAAATATGAATACACTTGGAAATGCTTGTGGTTTTCCTTCTTTAAAAAACTACCTCTTTTTCTTCTGATAATGCTCTTTCCTCTGTATTCATAGCAGACAGCGAGGCTAATACGGATGCATTCAGAGTGACTCTTACACAAAGGCTTACTAGTGCCAAAACAGACTTCAGTGCAGAAACATTTCTCGATAAAGCCGCTTTCACAGTGGGCTACATGTTCTCCTCAAGAGAAGAGCGCCATATCCTATTGCCTAAATGAATATCGTGATCCCAAAAGGGAACATAATTTTTAAGATAAAATTGTAGAAACTTTTCAATGTTCCTCTGTTGACTTCCTCGGGGTTTCTCTCTCTCAGTTCTGAGAGGTTACAGTTTCTCATGATGACATTTCTTACTTGAAAAGACCTGCTATCACATTTTTTGTTTTAACTCATCAATGCATTGAGAAGAGGGTATGTTTTAAATGCCTCAGCTGTCTGCTGTTTTAATGAGYGAAGCTGATTACAAACAAAACTCTCAGAAAATTTTTAAGTGCCTCCCTGAAGGGGAGTTGGGTTTCTGCAGTGCGCATGGTGAAGGCACAACCAAGCCCCGTGGCTGCAGCCCCATGGCATATTTCCTTTGCAACACCCCTGCTGCCGATCTGCTGAGCCAGATCAACCCCTCGGATCACGTGGTAGGAAACCAAAGCTAAGGCGGTCCATTTTAATCACTGCAGATGGAAAGAAGAAATGGCAGGTTTCACTACCTGCAGCTTCTCTCATAATCTCTGCTAAACACATAGTAAATGCAGCATTGCCATCTCATAACTTTAGCATGTCTCCTGTGGTCTTGGTCATGTTTTCAAAAGCCCTGGCTCCTAGAGGCATGTGGTTGCAGCGGGGGTGGAACTGGTGACTCTCTATTTTTTGTGTCATTTGTAAAAGCTCATTTTTAGTCTCCATGGTTTTAAGGGAAAAAGAGTGAAAAGGTGACACAAATGCAAATGTGATCAACATGATTATGGCCTCAGCAACTATGAAAAGAACTAAAAAAGGTAGTGTGCTTTTGAAGATGTTTCCAGATCTGCATGGGACCTCCTGGATCCAGCTTCTGTTTGCTGCAGGGATCTGGGTGCATAGACTGCATCTTCATTCAGAGCAGGGCTACTCTTGCTCTACCTACCAGCCAGAGAGCAGTGCCTCAACACACAGGTCTTCCTTAATTTCTTTTTAAAAGTACATTTGCCTTTGATTTCAATGTCAATATCCAGCTTTAACTACTTGGCTTAAGTAGCTGAGGGTCAGCTGCTTTCTCCGCACTGCGTTTGCCTGTTCCCTCGCTCCTGTAGGTAGAGCCTCCCAGACCTTTCCCTTGGGCCTCTACAAGAGAGAGAACCATTAACCTGAGCCAGGCAGAATCACAGAATAACTAGGTTGGGTGGGACCTTGGGGTCTCAGGGCCAACCTCCTGTGCAGAGGAAGGCCAGCCTCAAAACTAGGTGTAGGTCTCAGGACCTTTTCCAGTCACAACTCCACAACTCTCTTGGCTCCTGTATCAGTGTTTGGCCATCTGCAGTGTGAAGTTTTGTCTCATGTCCATCTGAAATTCACCTTGTTGTAACTTGTGTCTGTCATCTCTTGTTTTCCACGTGCAACTTTTGGGTGATTGACTCTGTCTTTTCTATAAACCCCTTTTAGGTAGTGGCTGCCCCTTCACCTCTTCTTCATTTTGAACAAACGCAGCTCTTAGGCTCTCCTTGAACATCACGTGCTTCAAAACCCTGTTGGTGGCTCTCTGCTGGACACACTCCAGTCTGTCAGTCTCCTGTTTGTACTAGGGAGCCCAACACAGGCCACAATACTCCAGATATGGCCACACAAACGCTGAAAAGGCACAAAAAATTCATTTCCCTTGCCCTGCTGGCTGTGCTGCTGCAGATGCAGCCAGTATGCAGTTAGCCTTCATCTCTGCAAGAGTGCACAGCTGACTCCTGTTCAACTCAGCATTCTTCAGGACCCCCTGGCCCTTCTCTGCAGACCTCTTTCAGGGTGCTGTGGATGGGAGAGCAGGATATCCTACCTGTTCCTCCTTGATGTGCAAACTCTCCTTTGGCAATGAGACAACTTGTAAATGGGTCTCCAGCCTCAGTGGAGCACTACACCAGTTGCTCTCTTGAGATGTGCCACCTTGCTCCTAAGCAGATGATGACAATTGCTTTCTGTTGTTTGCCTGTTGTCCAAGCRCCTAGCTGCAGTTCAGGGAGCTGTTTAGCAGAACATCATGTCTTACAGAAATGTCAATTTTACAGAGATCTTTTACACTCTTAGGTTTAGACCTGTGATTTGCAGTCATTCCTGAAGCTTCACATGTGTGATTCTTGCCTGATGCTCTGTCATGCACTTTTTCTGCCTCTTCCTGTTTTACATAAGGCTGAATCACCATTGTTTACTGGGATACTCTGCCAGATGACTATGTGGGTTGGGGACAGGGCAAGAAGCCAGCATGGATTGAGTCTGTCTCCTCCTCATTGGAGGAGGAGAAAGACCAGGGGCCAAGCAGAGACAAGACTGCTCCTGGGACATGAGACAGCAAGAGCAGGGAGCAGAATTTGCTGTGGATATTTCTTAACGGTGGGTTTTRCTGAACCAGACCAGACTACCTCCAGCACAACCCTGATTGTATCTCTGCACCAAACAATTCCGCAGTGCTGCAGCGAACAGCCCTAACCAGCTTCTCGCAGTCAGAAATGAGGTCTGTCTTTCTGTACAAGAACAACTTTTTGCAGTTTCATTGCGTTTTTGCCCGCTGAAGGCCAGGTTTGCAAATGGGTCCAATAACAAAACAGCTGGAACTGATACAGCTTTTGAAATTCCATCATCAGCCCGTGCTAATTATTCATACATTTTAGGGGATTTGRTCCTTTTGGTTCAGACACAGGAACAGAAGTGATTTGTCCTGATCCCTCTGGTTATGAGAACCAAAGGTATCTCTTCTTTTGGAGCTCAGACACGCTTGTACATTACTGTGGTGGAACAAGTCACCACATGCCGCGCCACTCCTGGTATCTGGCTGTGTGCTCTCTCACCCCTTGACAAATGCAACATAATTTGAGATGCTTCAGGCCACAGTGAAAGCGGGGAAAGTTGAGCCAAACTACTCCTGCCATAGGGTAGGAACACACCCATGGAGGGTCACTGCGTAGGATGTGACACGTAGTACCTGGCAGCAATTTGTCAGCCAGATGTCTAAGCACAGGATCAGCCAGTGGCCAAGAGAAAAGTAGACATTTAAATGCTGTTATTGATGACGTGACTAACATGCAGCTTCACTGCAGTCTTCACTGGATTACACAGTAACTTATTAGCCCTTGGTGACTTAAGTAATTAATTTTCTGACATTGCTGCACCAGACCTTTGCTTCTGCCAAAATCAGCCGAACCTGCTTTCACCACTGCTCTTAAGCACACTATTTACCCAGAGATTGCCCTTTTCTTCATAAACCAAATATTCTCAAAACTCAGAAAGTTTTCAACATGTATCCTTATACTTTTAGGAACCTGGTGAATATATTTTTGCTGTCTTCTCCCAGTATGTTTGAGACCCATATGCAGCTTGCTCCATCTTGTGTTGTTTTCCTTATTATCCCCAGATTATCACTTGGCACTGATTTAACTGCCCAGTGTTTCAGCCCCAAGCAACTTCATCTCTCTGGCTGTTTGTGATGCTTTTCTGCTGGGCACAAAAACCTGACTACAAAGGTGTGTTGCTGCTAGGCAAACCTTTTCACTGGTATGTGCTGCTCTTTGGCACCAAGCCTTGGACATCACTGCACAGGCTGCTGATGCTGCTCTGCTGCTCTGTCTGGGCCTCCCTGTTCAGAGGCAGCAAGCAGACTTTATGGTCCGCTCAACCCATGAAGGATAGCAGGCAAATTGCTCACAGCTCCAAACTGCTGCAAGCATTACCTTGCAATCTGGGTGTATCCCTCTCCCATGGCTTTTGTGAGCAAGCTGCAACTAGAAAAAATTTCCAGTGTTGCTGCACCAGATTGCTGCTTCTGCCAAAATCAGCTGAATCTGCTCTCACCATTGTTCTTAAGCACACCATTTACCCAGAGGTTTGTTTTTGTGTCTCTGTTCTTTATCCYGATGATTGCTGTAGGTTTCTAACAGTTTTGAACTGGTGACAGATGACAAACGTGAGAAAAGTCTACTAAAAATGGGACCATTTAAATCATGTTGCCAGCTTTCTGTCACTGTAACATTCCAGGGCTGGGAGTGCGTGATGGCTTTGACCTTGATTATATTGATGATAATCCATCTGTACAAACAGTACATATATACATGCAGAAAACTGAGCCACATTTTTCTTTATGTAGCCTTTTAGGGCCACAGTAACATGGGACTGGAAGGGACCATTTGTGCCTACTAAACAGGTGCGTCTTTTCATTCTACTCCTTTTATAATTTAATCTGTTTTCATCTTAGTATTTTTTTTTGCCTCCCACCACTTCACAGCCTTTTGGGGAGACTGTTCCAGTCTTCTCATGGTCACAGATTTCCTGCCTAAATTTATTCATGGCTATTTTACCTCACTTTGCTCTTGTGCCAATGCTGCCCTCTCACTGGAGCAGTTCTTTTCCCTCCCTTCTGTTTAATCCCCTGATATATACACTGCATATCCCCCCAGCCTTTCTTTTGTTGGAGTAACAAAGACAAGCTCTTTCTGCCCCATCTGTGTGACAGRTTTCTCTCCCCTGCTCACTGTCCTAGCCCTCTCAAACCACAGCTCCTGGTGAATCTGTCTTTCCTCAGCAACAGGTGACTGGGATATCAGGCACTTTTTCCAACAAGGACTCACCAGTGCAATGCACAGTGACCTTAGTACTTCCTTCTCTCTACTGGAAAAACTTTGCCTGAGACATCCTAGGACTGCATTTGCTTTCATACATGTGCGTTACATCTGCACCACAGCTCTTTTTGCAATCAGTCACCTAGCCTGGTTTCTTCTACTTCTGCATGCCACCCTAAAGCACATTGCTGCCTCACCATCCTTGACTTTACCTCTCCTTTCCAGGTCTCAAGACCTTGTGTCTGTGACCCAGGCTTGTGTATTGTGCCATGTTTCTTTTATCTTTGGACATCCTCCATTTTCTTGCTGAAGCAGATGTTTTAGTTTTGGCTTAATGTGATAGCCAGCATGTCACTGGATCATCACGTTCTGTCTTTGGCCTTTGCTTGACTGTAATCCTGGCTGTYCTAGTGCTGAGTGTAATGTGCAAAGTCAAAGCTCATTCCCATCTTTTCACCTAATCTTGTGGCACAATAGTTTCCTGTGAGATGTCTATGCATTTTTATTGTTCTTCATGAGAAAAGAAGTCTCATTAGCAGCAACAGTGATATTCTTCTAGCTCAGCTATGCTGGATCTCACTTCACTTGGTTAATGTTCCCACTGATGTGTGGATTTGTTTGCCACCATCTGAGATAGGAGACCRTTCTCCAGACAGCTCTTAGACACTAGATAATTAGCAGGTACTCAACTCCACCGATTCTTGAGACTGACAGGTTTTCCCACTGAACTTTATTTACACCATAAACCTTAGACATAAAGATTTTCCCCACCTCCCTACACCTGGATAAAGCAATTAATGATTATGGGCTCTAGCATTATTCATGCGTAATTTCTGGCATGTCTTCTGAGATTTTAAAGGGGTATAAATTCTGGAATCAGCCTTAAGTCCCACCTATCTGCCAACCACCTGCAGTTCCCTGACTTGTCACTACCTTCTGCCTCGCAGTTCAGTCTTTAGGAAGGTTTCCAGGTTGCACTCCCCTAACTGCTAGCTGTTTCCCCCCCGGTGCTCCTAGACCCGAGACTGTCGCGAAGCACCTGGACTGATTCCACCCCCTCTACCTTTCTCATTGAATGTTGCACTTTTCCTCTCAGTTGTCCTCGTGATGGCAAGGTGTGCACAGTGTACCTGTTTTTTTTGTTCCTAAATGCTGGTGTTTTGCTTTTTTCACCCTCATTTCCTCTGCAATGGCCTTTCACACAGTTTTACAACACAGACATTTTGGATTGTCCACCAGCAATACCACAACGAGAGTTCCAGGAGATAATGTGTCTTGAGAGAGCAATTACCAGATGATTTCATCACAACTCTGTAATTATTTCCAGGTCTTCTTCCTTAAGTGGAAACCCCTTAATAATATATTTATCCTCTTTCCCCATTGGGTACAGGAGCTTGTGAAATCGTATCTCATTGATGTCTCTGGGTAGCTGGACTGAAATCCAAATTCTGCAGAAAATAGGTCTCCGTTTCTGGTGCAGCATTTGCTACCACTTAATGCCCCACATGGACTGCTGAGCACATTGTGCACCCAGGTGCACCATTTCTGACATAATTCAGACAGAGAAGGAAAGGGATGTAGTCTCGCTGGATCTGGTGGTACCACTCCATGCTGAGCCAGGGGACTGCACTCCACCTCGTGGCAGACCTCCTTCCTCTTTCAGGAAGTTACATCCGCATTATGCATACGTTTTGTGCCTCGATTTATCTGAGGTATCTGATTTGCAGGCAACGATGTTGCATGGACTCACTTCCACTGTAAAACACCTGCTCAGTGCTAAGGTACTAGGTTCGCTGCAGGACACAGGACCAAGCAATGTGTGACGGCAGGTTTCACATCCTTCCACAGCCAGGAAGGGCAGTGTTTCCCAGGGAATAAACACAGATGTAGTTCCACAGACCTACAGGAGCAAGAGAAGGTCACAAAGGGTGGGTTTATTTTGTAAATATCCCAAAACATTAAAAAAATCACATTTTGAGAAACTTAGATTCCACTGAACACATTCCTTTTACTTAAAATTTTATTCCAAGGTTGTCCAAAAGCTTTGAAAAATTCATACAGCACATCTTCATTAAGATAAAGCCACACTAGGCCAAGGGAATAGCAAGAATTACAACTCATTCAAAATATACTATACTACAAAGGGAGGAATTTTGGCCAGAGATGCTRAAGGAAGTATGTGATCGAAAACTGGAACAAGAGTTCTGCTGAGACCAGAAATTCCACTTCGGCATTTACAACTCCCCTTGTTTCAAATAAGAACAAGCCCTGCAAAGTCTCAAAATTAATCACTAAAGTGTTTAGAATCATTTGATCAAAGCATTGCATTTCCACTGTGACATCATTCTCTGTCATTATTTACAAGGGGATCTTTAAAACATGAGAAAAAGTGATTTTGAAACACAAAATGAAAGTGTTTCCTTCTCCAAATATGAAAGTGGGATGTGATATGAAARTGGGTCTCAGGATTGTCATAACTTCATTTCCCTTGTTGTGTTTTCTTCTCCTAATTTAATTGTTGACAAAAATCAGTGTGGTTTTTGAAGCCTGTAAGTGTTAGTGTTAGCATGATTGCTAATAAAATAATCTATCTTAGTAGATCTGTCCTGTTCTAACAGAAACTAAAATATACACAGCAGTGAAGCTTGGCTTGACTGTTTTTCTGACCCTTTTTCATAATGTAAGGATAAAAGAAAAACAATAAACTTAAAAAAAAGAAGGAAAAGGCATTTATATGCAAGGTCCAGCTTTCCTGTAGAACTCATTGCTTTCAGACATGATTTAGGCTGAGTATTCAGTGGAATTCCAACAAACACTGGCCTTTCACATAGAGGAAGAGCAAGATACAATAATGATTTAAGGGAAACAGGTGTTTTGGAAGAAATGGGAGTCTTGAGAGGTATAGCAGTGATCTGTAACTAAAGAGAACTGGGGTGAAATGAGATTGCACGGTGCACGCCGCAGTGTGACGCACGCGGCGGTGGCCGCTGCAGGCCATGCAGTACTGAACCGGGGCACGGCAGCTCAGATCCCGTTCGTTCCCCGGGACAGTTCAGATCTGCCCAGCGCAGACGGGGCGCTCGCATTTCAAAAGTCGAGCCTGAAAGCTTGCCCCACAGCACTTTAGAGCCCTCACTTGCCCGGAGAGCTGCAGACGCTCCCTAAACAAATTCCTGCATGTCACGCTGATTGACTGAACGTTTGTAGTCATCAAGTTTGCGCTCTAATCCGTTCACTTTCAACTAAGCATCCAGGGAGGACTCTTCCCCAAGTGTGCGGAGGCTGCACAAGACGGTGGCTGGAGCCAGAAGGGGGTTTGCCAGTGGGGACTAAAAGAGCAGAAAAGGTGGGAGAAGAAAGCAGAGGTATTTTTGAGATGCTGATTTAGAGTGCTATTAAAAATGCTGCCCACACAGCCTTTTAACCCTCAAAGATATCAGATAACTTTTTTCCTGCCGCGAGATGAAGTGGCTGTCATTATCTGCGAAGGTCTGTATCATATTGGAATCTGCCGGCGCAGGTCAGGGAGTCCGTGGTGTTCTGGTCCCAGCTCCAGCACTGAATTACATTTCCCAGGCACAATGGCTGCAGAATGGGTGGATGCTTTGTCATTTAAACTGCATAAAGAGGCAGAAATTGATTTTTATTGTGGATCTTCATATCTAATAAAGCTCTGAGGGGCTCTTTTCTTCTCCGATTGAATGGCCATTGAATGCTTTCAATCTAGTTCTGTGTTTCATGCCTAAACTGAATAGTGGCAGGAGGAAAATAGATGGGGGGAAGAGAGGCCAAGTCACTTTCCAGATTGAAAAGGATACAGAAGAGAAATAAATAAAAAAAATAAAGTAAAAATGAATGAAAAAAAGCTATTTAAGTGGAAAGGGGAACTTTCCTGACGCTAAGAAAAAAATTGCTTTTTGCAATGCGCGCGAGTGTGGTTGTGCTTGCAGCTGCATGCATGAGGATGCAGATGCATGTGGCTGTGTGGTGTTGTGAAAAGACACGGTACTCACTGAAAATGTAACTGTGGAAGGTGATGTTACCTGCATCTTCATTCTGTGCTTTGGGACTGGAAGCATCCTGTTGCCTGGTCAAGACATATGTTGAGACTTCATATCAAAGAGCAGCCCAGTGTGTGTTGCCTTCAATAACTGGTATTTTGCTTAGGCTGCTATAAAATGGGAATGACTCCATTTATGTTGACTTTAATTAGAGGAGAGATTTTTTTAGCATACAGTGTTTTTTAATGTTATTAGTACCTAGTTCATCACATCCTCATCAAATCAACCAAAAGACAATAATACATAATGGCTTTTCAGTGATTCTTTGATATGTATGGCTCATTTAGTCCTGTTACCCATGGGAAACTTCATCACAGTTAACAAGATCAGTAGAGCTAGCATTAATTGTTCTTGCTGATGGTCTGATCTAAGGTCCTAAGAAGTCCACCTGTAGCACAGAATCCCAGAATAGTTGGGGTTGGAAGAGACCTTTAGAGATCATCTAGGCCAATGCCCCTGCTCAAGAAGGGTCACCTAGAGCATGTTGCCCAGCACTGTGTCCAGACAGCTTTTAAATATCTCCAAGGATGGAGACTCCACAACCTCTCTTGGCAACCTGTTCCCATGCTCAGTCACTCTCACAGTAAACAAGTTTTTCTTATATTCAGATGGAACTTCTGTGTTTCAGTTTGTGCCCATCGCCTCTAGTCCTATCTCTGGGCACCACTGAAAAGAGTCTGGCATTGTCCCCTTTACACCCTCCCTTCAGATATTTAAATGCATTGATAAGATTCTCGCCATCAGTCTTCTCTTCTGCAGGCTCAACAGTCCCAGCTCTCTCAGCCTTTTCTCAGAGGAGAGATGCTCCAGTCCTTTCATCATCTTAGTGGCCCTTCATTGCACTTGCTCCAGTAGCTCCATGTCTCTCTTGTCCTGGGGAGCCCAGAACTGGACACAGCTCTCCAGCGGTGGCCTCAGCAGGGCTGAGGAGAGGGGAAGGATCACCTCCCTCGACCTGCTGGCACAGCYCTGTTCTTCCAAATGCAGCCCAGGATGCCATTGACCTTCTTAGCCACAAGGGCGCATTACTGACTCATGGCCCTCCACAGGAAAGTCCTGGACAGCTGGAGGACTGTTGATAGAAAGGGTGCCTGCAACTTTGACCATCCCTCTGAAAATCTTAGAGCAAACCAAGTTTTTCAGAGAATGAGAGAAGGCAAACTGCCAAGAAGTGTCTGCCCTATGCTCATCCCACAGCAATGTTCAGCATGAATCATTGTGAAAGGACCTGACATTCCCAACACTGAGAAYTAGCACTTTCTGAAAATTGTGCCCTGAGTAGGGTATCTCAAGTGAGGCACCTGAAAACAGAAGTGACAAAAATCGTAATTTGTTCCTGCAAATCCTGGTTGTCTTTTCTGTGAGCTCAGTGGAATCTCAAAAGGCAGTGATGATCCAGAAAGCCAAGAAAATGCCAGCTGTACTGAAAAAGAGAGAATAATACTGAAAATGTTTTAATGGAATTACAGAACTGCATGATACACCTTCACCTAGAATAATGTGTTCTATTCTGGTCTCCTTGCCTCAGAATGCAGACATGGAAAAGGTCTAGGGGAGGGCAAAGGAAATTATTAAGGGCATGGAAAGACATCCATGTGAAGAGAGATTAGAAAGATCATGGTTATGTAATTTAGAGATGACATGAATACGAGAAACCATGATAGAGATATATAAAATAATTTGGCTTTTTCTCAGTGTCAGTCAGCACTATTTTTCCTTCAGATCCTCACAGGACTCAGGCATACTTTGCAAGCAGGGAAACAAACATTACAGATGTGGAGGGTATTCTCCACAAGCCTAGAGTAAGGAGTGTGTTATTTGCAATTCAGAATGAGTCATTTTAAGTAATGCAGTCATGTTTCTGGTCCTGGATTCAAGGACCTTTATATAAAGAAGGAAAACTCCTAGGAATCCCTGTCCTTTGATGCCTTTGGGGAGATGTAGCTCAGAATAGGACTCTTTGCCTTATCAACATGTGAATAACACAATATTTTCATCACCTCTGCATCTGTGTTATACTTATTTTTCTTCATGTTCCCTTCCCTGCAGACAAGGTCTCACAATCTTTGGTTTGGCAGTACTGGTCTGAGAAGCTCTAAGGGGTGGGATACCATTTGTGCCCCTCCATCCTGGAGCTCCTTGTAAGATTTTTACAGCTAACTATCTGAGTTCCTGGAAATCATCCAGGAATTGCTCAGCAAAAGGACAAGCCAACCCCTTTCTCTAGATTTAGCTTAGAGACTGCCTTAACATTTTACATGCTGGAGACATCACTTTCTGCAAAAATTCTAGTGAGTTTAACAAAGTTGGCACCACTATGTTCATGCCTCTATTAAACAGGGCTCTGTATAAAGCACTTTAAGTTCCTACAGAAGGTCTCCTCTTTCACACTCCATCCAATTTCTAAAGAAGAGAAAGGCAACCAAATCCTTGTTGCCAGCCAAAGACAAAGATGGAAATGAAGCTTTTGACCTAGAAATTGTCTCTCAGCAGAAAGAGGGTCTGTTT
Source organism: Apteryx rowi (assembly GCF_003343035.1). Lineage (NCBI taxonomy): Eukaryota > Metazoa > Chordata > Aves > Apterygiformes > Apterygidae > Apteryx > Apteryx rowi. The sequence continues at coordinate 192,331 of NW_020450252.1, read as the reverse complement.
CCCTTCCCAGAGAGCATCTTGTGTAAGTGCTCTGATAACTGTTTCAAGCAAAGTGTTTTGAAGAGAATGTGAGTTTTGGAGAGATACAAAAGGGCTTGTATGCCTGAATACTCATCCATTTCTTCCAATTGTACTGGCTGGTCTAATAAAAGGTTATTAGATCTCTCTGTACAAAGTTGCCTCTATTGATGTGGGAGCACTTGTGACACTCTTATGATACTCTCCAAACTCCATGCCTTTTTAAACAGTAGCCTTAGACAAAGATTTAACATCTGAGGGCCAGAAGGAAAAGAAAAAAAAAAATCCCACAGTGTATGACAAAGGTATGAAGAAGACAGACAACAAAGGTACAAGTAAAAATGATCCCAATTAAACATAAGATTCCAGAGGGATTCAAGAGACATAAATAGCTCATTTAACCTCAAAGCACAATGAGCGTCCAAGGACTGAAACAAAAGCAGAGATCAGCTGGATGCCAAGTGGTTTGTTCTCAAGTTCCCTCAAGGAGAAGAGAGGTCTACAGCACTCGGCAGAGTGGTTTCTGTTTGCTTCGGGTTCTGCCAAGGTCCAGAATTAAAAAGTCCAGGACACTCGGAAGAGCTGGCGGGAGCAGCTGAGGTACTCAGAGTGCAGACTCTTGAGTGGGTAGGGAAGAAGATGTTCTGCCTAAGTGACAGCCATGAGGACAGACTCTCCTGATGGATCCGGTGAGGGAGAGATGTTACTTGGGGTAACAGTGAACCCACAGGGCTTTTCTGAAGGGTTGCTGTATATATACAAATCTGAAAACAGCCAGGAAGATTCAGACAGACTTCTTATGTAGAAATGTTCCTAGATAGTCTTAATATCTTTTCTTATTCAATTAGAATAAACTCAGGTTTGACAGTGTGATTCCACCAGGGTAGCATTTCTCAAGGCAGCTTGTTTCCCCATACAGAAAAATCAACTTTTAGTGAAGCCAATTAATGGCAGAAAAACGTGGAAGGCATTTGAAGGGTGGAAGAAGTTTAATACATTTCTGTATGGTGTCTAATAGTTGAGTGTTATCATCCTGGCTCCCCAGAGTCATTTACAGCCTGGGGCAGGAGGCTAGGGTCTTAACCAGACACACTAGGGCAAGCTAGAGTGCATGCAATCTGTCAGGACTGGCCGGTATTTCCCTACCAATGCCAGGTCTGAGCTGTTGAGCATGCCATCAAGGAATATCACAGCAGACTTGCAGGTGAAACAGAGACTTTTCTCTAGAGCTTAAAAAAAGCAAAGCAGGCCAAAATGATTCTTTCCTAAATGAGGAGCAAACTTGCTGAAACAGAAGCTGTGGCAGGTTAGAAATATAACTGTTGAGAGAGGTGGTGCACATAATCACAGGCCAGCTGGCCATTAGATTTAGGTTTATAAACTGAGCAGGTTTATAAACTGAGTGGATGTAACAGACTTTTGTGAGTTGCTTAGCTTTATACCGCACAACATTCCCATTAAAACATTCATGCCAGGATGTATAATGTCTCCAGATGAAAAAACAGGGATGAAATAGAGCCAGAGCCAGAGCTGAAACAAATCCTCTTTTGAATATCAAGTCTCAGTTATAGGTTATGAATCCTTTAAAAAACTTGGCCTAGAGGATAGAAGTAGCCGTAAAAAGACATCTTTATTTTTGTTATCCGCAGTCGGCAGCTGGCTGTCCCSAAAGCTGAGGAAGACGAAGGACGGATGCTACACTCCTGGGATTTTTAGACAGATGACCCCAGCTGTAAGTGAGTCTGATCCAAGGGGAGGGCTGTGCTGTGGGTCAATTATTARGAAGTTTCAAGGGTGCTGCTCTGCAGCCAAGGGCAAGCAATGATAAGAGCTCCAGGTGAAGTGGCCAAAGCCAGACTGAAATGAATGATAGCAATGGTTAATGCTACAGATTGTGACCCATGACACCAGTTGAATTTGTCAAGCTTAATGCGGCCAGGGGATTTTCTCTATTTCTCTCTGAAGCATCCTCCCTTGTTTGGAACGTTGCAGATATGCGTCACTCACGCTGGATTTGTCTGACTTCCTGTCAAAGCGAGATTTATTCACAGAAATCTGTTTTGCCATAGAAAACTAAACAGCACCTTCTCCCTACAGGGATTTGGCTAGTCAGTGTCAGTGTGAGGTGTTGCGTGGGCTTGTTGGCTTTCTCTGGGGATTGATATTCTTTTATGAGGCATGCACCATCCAGCCCCAGCCATATCCATAGTCTCTGTGATCCCTCTAGTTGCAGCACAGCCCCTTCTGGGGTTGCCTGGTTATTTCCAACTTTCCTGGTATTCAGAGGGAGCATTTAGTTGTGTGTTGTTCCAATTCGAAGAGAAAACGGAGCAGTTTCTTCCCTTTTGATCCTTTCCTCCACTGCTGCAGGTGTGGTTTCCTCAGTGTCCGTGGAGCCATGGGTTTCACAAGTCAGGGACGAGGCGAGGGGGAGCAATGTGGGGGCAGTCCCTGGCAGATGGAAGCAAGGGACGGAGATGTTTTTTCCCCAACTCCTAATCCAGACTTGGCAGAGGGAAGAAAAGGCAAACCCATAAGTGAGATGGTCAGAAGGTACCTCCTGGGCAGGGGGACTACCCCCCCTTTGCCAGCAAAGTGTTGTCTCCATTCCTCAAAGTTAAGGATCTGGTGGCTTTCACAACCAGGACCGTGTCCCCAGTTGGGAGTTTGGATGCAGACCAGAGGATAGGAGTTTGATTTGGGCCCTGCRCCTAATAATCCCCACACACAGAGATCCTCACAGAGAAGAGTTTTTGGCTTGCCATTCTAGTTTGACACCCGCTATGTTTGCCCCCTACCTGTTTTTTATTTACCAGCCCTTCTTAATAGCTACTTTTTCTAACAGACACCTTTTGACCCAAATGTTGAGCTGAGCTAGTAATTAAATGACTAGATGAAACACACAGATGATGATTAAGGTGTAAAAAGGTGCTTCTAAGGTCTACAGATGACAGCACAAACATGGCAGAAAAATACTCTTTTCCAGTAAAGATTGAATGCAAATGGAATCACCCAGTGAAACCAACAACACGGACATGCTCAATAAATGAAGGAAGCAGCACAATAAGACTCTGGTCTGTTGTTGTAATTGATGGCACACCACATCATCAAGGTATCTCAGCAAGCCAAACAATGCATTTCAGAGGGACAGATCAGAGGCAGATGCTGTTGCTGAACTGTGCAGAAGTCCGGGGCTAGGGGTCACCGCAGTTTGTGAGGTGCTGGCGTGACTCCTGGCACAAAATGACTGTCTTCTGATTTTGGAGACCTCTGCAAATCACAGCTCTCTGKTAGGGTTGTGTTCTTACTGCTGCCATTGTGGCAGGGGAGTGCCCAGTTACGATGCTCATATTAGAGTACATAGAGCACGTGGCAGGGAAAGGCACGAAGAACATCCCAGTGGCCCAGGCAGCATCAGCTCTATGTTTCTTGCTCTCAGGCTCTTCCTCAAGACATCCATGATGGAAATGCCATCATCTCCACAGGCAATTTATTCTGGTGATTCTCCATCTGCCTGCTAGCATTTAACTTAAATCTCCACTGCTACACTCAAAACACATTATTCTCCTAGCCCTCCTGAACATGCAGAGAGCTTATGACCTTCCTCTTTGCAATTACCTTTACTTATTTAAGATTATCATGCCCTCCTCCCCCCATAGTCTTTTTCTTTCTAGTCTAGACAAGACCAGTCCTCCCAGCTGCTCCTTAAGGACCATGGCTACTGGATCTCCTGTTGGTGTCTCTGGCCCCTCTCCTGATCCGTGTCTCTCTTTGAGGCCATGCTCTGAACCGCACACACCGCACCAGCTGAGACCTCCCAGCCAGGGCACATCTCTGCACTGCCAAGCTGGGACCCACCGCACTCAGCAGGACTCTTCCATCATCCTCCATTGGCATGGGCTAACGTTTCAAAAAGTGCACAGACAGATGGGAGATGAAAATGGGGGTACCAAGAGCAGGAGTGGCAGTGTCCAAGCCAGGTGATGGCATGCACGCTCCCTGTCTTGCTGGCCCCATTACATCTTTCCATGCCTCATTCTTTTGCCTTCTTTCTCTCTTACAGGAGAGCACAGCACAGTTATCTTTGAACAGTACAAACAGGTCTTTCTAGTTAATTTTTTAACCATTGCTAGAGACAGGATTTTGAGATGGATGGCCTGCCATTCTGATCTGGTAGGGCAAATCCTCTATTTCTACATGCCTATAAAGATTTTAGATCAGAAAAGTATCTTGTCTGAAATCCATGTACACAGTACGTGATCGCTTAATGCTGTTGAGGAGGTAGAACTGAGTAGTATTAATGCTATAATTCTAAACCTGCTAAGTGCTTTCCTTATTGTTCATATTGCATTTGCTTGTTGCAAAATGTATGTTTTTGTGTACTAGCTGTTTTTTGGGTTAACAGTTTACATTTTCTTAAAAGTGTTGACTTATTAATTTTAGAGGGGGTCTGGTAACAGAAATCAGTTCTTTGAGTCTGCCAAGCTGTGACTAGTATTTCAGTGTTGTCTTGGGGGAGTTTCTTTTGCCGTGAACTCAGACTAATATATTGCAGAAGTTTCRTTATTTTGCCAAAACTCCCGCTTGCAGTGCTCTGCTGGAGTGTATGCAGCATCTCAAACCTTTCCTCATTTCTATTAAAAAATATTCAAAATGATGCAGGGAGTATAAGTTTGAGTTAATTGCAAATTATTCTCGATTTCACTAGCATTTTATTAACAAATCCACATTAATCCAGTATTAAAGCAGGGCGGGATTATAGGATTTCTCCCATCTGAAGCTTGGAGCAAAGGAAGTCTATAATAAACCTACCTATTCATTTGACACAAAGTTGTTCTATCAAATCTACCACAACATGTGGCCCACTCCCCCTTCCTTATGACATACGTATGCAATCATATACAATAGAACCAATATACATTATGATTAACTAGAATAGATACACACCTTCAGAAAAAGCATCCAGAGTAAAAAGTGCTTTTGCAGCACCTCTAGCCTTGGAGACACTTTTCTGGCTTCCCAGGCTACACAGGTGACCTACCAGGGCTGTTTTCCATCTAATGGAAACCTACCGAGTCTCTGCTTGAGCCCATTTCCACCAGCTGAAAAGCTGACCTTATAGCAACTTATTTAGCTGCATGCATTTGCTTAACAGGAAGATGTGATCATTTTAAAAAATGTTTCCCCTGTAAATTGCTGTTTATGCCACAAGGTGTGACATACTGGAGGAAGAAAAGGATCTGAGTGTATTTGAAGAGAGATGGAAGAAGGAAGTGGAAGGCGCTGAACAGCTTCATCTTGATCTTTCCATGGTCCTCAAAATTGTCTTGAAAGTTTGCACAGCAAGGAGCTACCTAAGGGTCTGAAATCTTTTGCTTTAAGATATACTCCTTTTAATAAAATGTAAGGGTCAGAATTTTATATTGGCAGTGAACTTTTTACTAAAGAGAGCATGATGAGTTTCCTGTTCTGTTCCTGTGCTAGCTACCTCCTGGGCACACTGACTGTCTAAGAGATACACAGGTRACGGGGGTCATAAATGGGGCTCCTTCAGGCTGTTTGTCCAGGGTTCAGAGCAACTTTGGCCTTCTCCACCCTCTCTTTAGTCTCCAGCTCCCCCATGTGCTAATTTGTCACTCACCCCTTTGGGAAGAAACAAATTTCTGACTGCTCCTCATCTGTGTATTCCCACATCCTCTCAAACAGGACTCTGTGTGTCCACATGCCTGTATAAATGTGTTATATACATGACCCCCCCCCCCATAAGTGTATCATCTCGCATGACCAGGCATGCATTCTCCAGTGTGTGTGTGTGCGTGACCCTTTTTATTTAGTGTGTCTTTGCATTACCTGCTGTCCTGGTTTCTTTTCCCATTAATATTTCTAAGTCTAGCAAACAAGTGGATATGTGTGAGAGAAGAGAGAAAGAGTCCATTCCTGCCCTGCCAGGAGCTGTGCTCCATTGGAAAGTGAAAGCCAGTATTTTATTTTTTGGTAGAAGTCTTTTATGTGGTCCTGGGACCTGAACCTGCAGAGCTTGGCTCTGGGCACAGCCCATTTCATCTAGCACAGAGCTGGAGACCTTGATGGTCATCAGGCACTGGTAGGTTTTGTGGGGCCTCGCACTTACTTGTCCTTCATGTTCAGAAGACCAATCTTTTTGTCTGCAGTGAAAGAGCCCATGAACTATTTGGATAGATTTCCCAAAAGGGAGGAATTTGGCTCAAAGCGTAACAGGAGCACTGCAGGTTTAAAATCCTCTGTCATAGTCTCCATAGGCACAACAAGGCTACCTCTGGGCAAGATTCACCTTCTTTCTGTATAACACTACTAGCTATAAACCTGTTGCTGGCCCCAGACTGAATCCTGTATATCCTTTGAGCTAGGCCAAGTCATAGACAAACACCACATCTGGGAAAAGGGGCTTGGACATTTTCCTTTTGATAGTGTCTGTTCAGAACTCCCTGAGGTTGAATTTTTGGCTGGATCACTCAGGGAAGGAGGCAGTGCAGAGATGTACAAAGCTATAAGGTTTATCTCAGGATGGTCGTTATTCTCCAAGATTATATTCTTCACCTATGAAGGTGATATCAGTGTTCCCCAATTCACCTTCAAACAGAACTTTTCCAGCATGCTCTTGGCCATGCCCTTCCACTTTGGTCTCACTCCACCCCTTCTTCACACCCCCTCTTCCATCCCATCCATGCACTAACAGGGAAGCTCTCTACCAGAGGCACCCCTTGTGTAATTTTGTACAGCATGAGAACACCTGAATTCAGCCTGAGCCTGGAAAACCCTAGGGGCGGTGAGATATTGCTTGGAAGCAGCCCTGGGACAAAAAGATCTCCATCCCTCATCCCGCCCCTGGTCACAGAAGGGGATCATCAGTTAGCTCCTGCTTCTGACCAGCCATGGAGTGGTAGGCTTGTTGTGTCCTCCTTAGCGCTCAGAGCCTGGTCAGCACTGGCTCCCAGCCAGACATCTGCAGAGCTCCCCCAGGTCCTTGCAAAGCCAAGGCCAAAGCATGGAGAAATGAGCAAGCAGAGTGACGCTCATATCTGAAACGCAGAGGAACAGGAGTCAATGCTGGCTGAATTTTAAGCAGAGAGCAGAGTACGTATCCTTAGTGCCTAGTTCCTGCATCCCCATCTGGTTTTACTCAGTCCATGTTCTAAAGCAGTCCCAGCCAAAGACTGGCTTTCGCCTACCCAGCTGGCATGTCACAACTAATGTCACTTGTACCTGCAATGCAGGGTCCCTTTGGTGACATCTTCTGGATGCATACAGGCAAGCAATCACAGCAGTGCAGAATGGCCCCTGTACCAAGGCATCAACACACTTCAAAACAGCTTTTCTAATTATTGTCTTTTGCCATGCCTAGGTCACTTATCCATGAGGAATAACACTACTCCAGAGAGCACTTTCAGGAACCACTTTGAGGACCAAAGTGTAGTTTTCTTTAGAAGACGATTTATTGTCTATCTGTTCATTGCCAGGTCTATGCCATCTTCATCGCAGGCTCAATAAACAGCTCACTGATGGGAGATAGGGCCTTTTGGTGCTCTGTAATAACTGRTAATTTGGAGTACAAACAAACCTTTTGTGTCTGTCACTTAAGGAGCCCCCTGATAAACATGGCTGTGGAGAGAAGCTGACATGAATATATGAGATTCCTTCTGCCCATAACCAGTGCCAAGATCCTAGGCAAAATGCACCATCTGTGTCAGGTCCTATTAAGTAAATTAATGTTCTGGAATTTTTTTAAATAAAAACGTAGTAAAAAGAGAAAGAGCCACAGGAACTTCTTTACAAATTAGTCACGATTTGCAAGAAAAATGATGCAATCAAGGGAGCTCCAGGACAACAAATAAGCCCAAGACAGAGGCATTCATTAAGCAGACCATTTGTATCAAGAAGTTTCTTCTCTTCCACCTCTCCTCAAGTTCCCTTTTTGAGATTTTTTGGGCATAGATAGAGATAAAGATGCACGTGTTCACTTGGGAAGAATTCAACACACTCCTAATTCATCTTGGAGCAGGAGCTGAGGCAGGGATGCCTAATGAGCAGAGAATGGGAAAAGCATCCAGGAGACCTGCAGTTCGTTTGCAGCTTAGACCCCACCTGCCTGGATGAGTAGGGGAAGTTATCTGAGCTGCTTATATCTCATTTTCCCCTGTATGAAATGAGGAAGGATGGAAATTTCCAGAAGGCAGTGTGCCAGCGACCAGGAGTGGTGGAAAGAACTGCCTGATGTGTATTTTTTCCTGATGAGGTTTGATCTGTGGCAACTTGCCACAGAGCAGTAGCACAGTGCTGGGTCTAATGCTCTGCAGAGGAAAGAGCTAGTTGTGAGTAACTCAACCAGGACAGGAGCTTTCAAGAGATGCCTTTTCCATCTCTGGCTGCATGCCTTGCATGTCATGCTGCCTCTTTGTACAGCACCTTGCACCCGAAGCAGACGGGGCCCTCTGTGCACCTCTGCTGCTGGGAAGGAAAGACAAATCTTGCCATCAGCCTGGAAAAGTGGCGTTCAGAAAAGCACAAGATCTGGGCCAGAAAAAATAGAGGCAGCCCCCTCAGGGGCCCCGTCTCACATGCAGTGAGGGCTGGGTCCTGGTGCTCCGGGAGAGGCAGGACTTCCTCTTGATCCCGCAACTGGGCAGTGCGTTTCACAAGTTAAGGTGAGCTTCAGCCACTAGGTGAAGCCTAGCTTCCTGGCTTAATCTAGAGCTGGAACCTCAGCATCTCGCTCAAAGGGTGCCCAGGAGCCCGACGGCAGGTGAGGTTCTAGCTGCTGAGCCTGGAGCTTGCTGTGTGACCTTGGCATACTCCTTCATGGGTGTTTCCCCATGTTACCATTAGAAGTCCCCTCTTAGTTTTGGCAGAGGTGAGTTATGGTTGATAAGTTAAAGGGTGCTTCACAATTTTATGAAAAGGGAGGAAGGAATGGAAACAGGTCTTCGTCCACCAAATAAAATTCTCCCCCAGCTGCCCACATGCCTTGATGATCCTCAGCCCTCGGGGAGAAATAAATGAGTCACACCGCTTGGCCCAGGAGCCAATAAACCTGGTGGTGGTGAAAAGGCTCAGCAGGAGACAGATATTGAGCCAAGGACCGAGGTGCTCGGCACGCTCTCTGCTCGTCCCCTGCCACCCACACCAAACAGGGCAGCTCCTCTGCACATCCCCACAGGGCCACTGTCCAAGGCGCGTGGGAAAAGCCAAGCTGTCTCGGCTTATCTCTCGCCAGTGACATAAGCCCTTCATTCACCAGCCTGCCCCAGATTCCTCCTGAACTCGCCATTAATACAGCCAGACTCAGGCCATTAAGCAAATCTAAACAACATGCTGTACAAGGCTTCCAAAAAGCCAATCTCAAAATAACTTGCACTCTAATGCAAGAAGCAGACAAAGCTAAAGAAAAGCAGAGGAGCAGCCACCCTTCAAGCTAAAGCATGTTATTAAGGAATATTCCTTTTTTGAAGTTTGTTGATTTTATTTTTATCATATTTTAGCACAAACCCTTTTCATGTTATAAATTAAGTAACTGCTGCAGAAGGGTTATGTTTTTTTTTTTTTTAGATGCATTTCCTATAGAGAGATTTTTAAAGTTTCCAGTACAAAAAAATAAAAAAAATCATGGAAAGCTGTGTTGAATTATGTGATACATTGAAATTAAAATGAAATTCCAAATTATCTTGCAGTCAGGGGCTGATGTGGACTGAGTGATAATAAATAAAGGTTAAAAGGACATTGGCAAGTCTTTTTTCATGGCTTTCAATTTTTCCCCTCCCTGTTGTTTGTAAAAACCTCTTAGAAGATTAAAAATAATATTTCTTTCCCTATTGATTTTTTTTTCTTTTTCCACATTTGAAAACAGCATTTATTTATTTTCTGTGTTTCTAGTGGAGCTGGTACTAATGTGGCTTTATTTGTTCTCTGCTTGGCTTGTGCTTTTGTCTTGCAGAGGGACTCAGTTGCGGGAAGGGTGCTCATTAGAAGGACCTGCCACAGCTCAGCACCTACCAGGATCAAACATCTCCTCAAAGGGCCAGATGAAGGCTGAGGTCACCAATAAATACTTTGACCCTGGGACAGTCACCCAAGAAACTCAGTTCATTTTACTTTGGCACTTGATATCCCTAGGTCTAGAGCTACACCCTGGTCCAGAGGCTCCATCCAGKTGTGCCCTATGTTCCCAGTGTTAGAGGGATGAGAAGATACCAATGTCTTCTGAAGGGAGGATTTGGAAAAATACCTGTCTGGAACTAAATCTTTCCTTCTGCCACAGACGTGTGTGGAAGGTGAGTCTTTATCAAAATACCCTGCACCAACTGGAGGTGTAGGAGGGTGAAAAAAAAAAGATTTCTCCTTCTAACAATACGAACTTGCTCTTTATCTGGGCTGGGCTTTGGGGTGAGGTTTGCTGGGATGAGGGCATTTTCTCACTTGTTTGGGGCTTTTTTTGGTTGGATTTTTTGGAGGGAGGAGGTTTGAAAGAGATCTAAACTTTGAGATTTTTAGACCATATAACTGTGTAAACTGTAATGGTTATCACAATCTTCATTAACTGGAGGGGGAGGATTTTGATGTAATAAATATTAAATTGTTTGAAAATGCATGAGCAACAGAAAATTGAGATGGTCTTGTTATTCATACAGGCACTCACGACACTTTAAGACAAATACATTTATGCATTTAAAATGGATGTACTGTGTGTGCCTGTGAAGACAGCTAACTATGAAACTATTTAAAGACATTTACCAGCTCAGTTGTAGGGTGAGAGGAAAATAAAAAGCTGAAGTACCTTAATGCTTTTAGATCAAGAGGAGGGGCTCTGATAAGATTTTAAACATGCTGAATAAATGATTTGCTATGAATTGTTTACTCAGATGTAGCCCAAAGCTACACAAGCTACTTGCACCTGACACGGACTGGGTACACAAACCTTTCTGAGTGGAATGGGTTGACGCTTCCAAATTGCCCGTGAAACGGTAACACTAATTTCAAGGCCTTCAAAGTATTTCATCCTGACATGGATGAAAATTTCATCCTGACATGGATGAGCAAACTACTCTATGTGCCCTGTCCCGGGGCTGCACCACCCTCCTGGGCAAGACGGATCTGTTATGTTGGCCTGAACCTCCTCAGAGCAGCTTTGACCCCTGGCCTTCACCTGTCCCCACTTCCAGCCCAGGTTCCTCATCTTCCCCATGAAAATGTCACGGGACGTGAGTATTTAACACTAGTTAAGGAGAAGTTTCAGTTTCACAGATTTTGGTCAGCTCAGCGAGCTGCCTGTAGGAAGAGAAAATGACAAGAAAGATTAGTTTGTTTCCTCATAATTCATCAAAATGGTCATAGCCTTGTTTCTGGATGCAACGCTTCAGGTATCATTTAATGCATTTAAAATATTAAAGATATCATCCTATCTCTATGTAATAGACGTCCACTTGAAGCTGAGACTTGGCCTTAACAGTTGATTATGAGGATCAGTTCAGAGAAAATTTCAAGTTTTAAAGACAACAGCAGACAATTCCCAGATAAAATATTTGATTGGTTCATTGATGTAAAGCCTCCCATGCTTCTTCCCTCAAGTTTTCTGCTCCTCTCCTTTGACCCCAGGCAATGAGAGATCAAATACATAATCATCCTTGCTTGCCCTGCCAGTGTTTCCTGTTGGGAAAACAAAACTTTTTTTTGAGGAAGGTGATTGTCTTTAGCAAAAACCAATTTCTCTTAATAAAAAATTGCTTGTGTAACAGGAAATGGCTTTCTGTTGACAAAACCTGTTTCAGTAGGTAGTACTTGAGTATTCTCACATTAGGGCCACGAGAATTTAGGATCTCATATGCACGTCTGTCCACATCTCTACTGTCTCTCCAGGAAGATCCACTACCAAGTTGCCAAGGCCCTGGCTGAATGCTGGTTTCACTTTCTGTTTTAGAAAACTTGGATGATCTCATCTTCTGAGAGGTGCCGTGAAGGACAGTGCATTGCAGACTGTGTGGCATGGACAACATTACGGGATGTGCCGTACAGGTATTATAGCTGAGGTGGAGATATGGACTGGGCATTGGACCAGCCTTCTCCTGTGTCAACATCCAGCAGGGAGCTATTACGAGTCAGGTTGCCAGCAGCTCTCATTATACATACTTGAAACAGACACTGAAGTTGTCCACCCCCAGGTTTTAATTTAATTCAGGAAAGTAAAAGACTCTGGTGAGACTGGAAGCAGCTTTGTGCTCTGCTGCCTGMGCAGCAGCAGTGCAAAAGCACAGAAGACTTTTGGATGCCCAGGAGTGGGTTGGGGAATGTGGTAATGCCTTTATATACGTCAGAGAGGCAGTTTTCTCTGCAGTAATGTTTGCAGTAGTGGGTTTTGTCTTGAAAAGACTACAGCAGCATTAGGGGGCTTGGAGCCGGGTGATAAGAATATTAGATGTTATTCATGCCTCTAATCAGAAGGGAGAATGGAGGGATTGGGACGGCTCACCTTAGAGAGAAGAACAGCTCTGGCAAACGAATTCAGAGTAACGAATGGCAATGAAAGGAGAGGTGGATCTGGAAAGCAAATCTCAGCTCATTGCTCCTGAAAAATGAAAATATTCTTCCGCTGTCAGTTCTTAACCTGTGGAACTCACCGCCACAGGACACTGTGGAGGTTAAGAACAATGGTAAAGATTTTTTTTAAGGGACAGATTAAACTTCAACTGCTCTAAGTGATAAGCCAGCCCAAAATCCCAGAGAGGAGGAAAAGCCCTCTGCAGTCAGCGGGGAATGTGGCATCCCCAGAAGGCACCTGAGCTGGCTGAGCCATTCGTAGCACTAATCTCTCCCTCAATTGCAGGAGGACTGGGCTGACCTGCTCCTGCGGCAGACATTCGGGTCATGTCCCAACAGCTGGATCAGTGGGAACCAGCTAGTGGCGCCCAGCGCAGAATGATKCAAGTCCTTGACTGACTGAGCCTGGAGGGCCGCATTTTACAGATGTCCTTGTCTTGCTTTCCTCATCAGCCTAATATGTTACAGAGGAGTATTTTAATAATTCTTAAACTGGTTATTCATATATCCAAATCAGAGAATATGTCACAGAATGGGATATTATGTCTGCATTTAGAGGGTGATAGGCCAGACCAGGCAGCTTTGGCTTCAGGCCTTTTGAGCTAGCGTGTCTGCACTGCGGCTGGCCTTATCTTCACGGCCCTTCAGGTTTGGGGAAAGGACAACAGGAGCTCTGCAGCGCTTGCCAGTCTTGGACAAAGCAGTTGCTCCTCTTTGCTGCTGGCTTGGCTTTGAACACCCAATATTTTGGACAGCGAGGAAGAAGGGCCTTGCAGATGAGATAAAGGGTGACGATGCCGGAGATGCAGCTGTCCTACGGCAGCACAGAGCAGACAGTTGCCAGAAAACCTGTGTGTGGCAAATCTGCAAAACTCCCCTTTTCCCAGGGTGGCTTGTCTCATTTGTGCACAGAGGTCTTACTACCCCATCATGAGGCGTAATGTTCCTGCTATAGCACGCTGGCACCCCAGCGCTGGGAAAGCCCTTCCTAGAGAGGGTAGGGCATTTATTTTTCAGTGCTTCAGCATGTCACTAGTAAAAGAAAAGCCATTAATGCTTCCATTTTTTGTTCAGACTGTCAGCTCTTTAGAAGGGGGAGAGCTTACCAAAACATATTTGTACAGTGCCTAGCACAGCCAGAACTTACAGCTCGTGGGCTTCTGCTTGCCAAAAAAACTATCAAAATTGATAACAATACAACACCAAGAAATGTTCCTGAGGTTTAATTCCTTGTGGACCATTCACTGAGATGGCATCTCGAGCTTTAGGGACAGCAGCGTGCCCCAGAAGGGCACATCTAATTAAATTTCCTCAGTATACATAAACCTCTTCCATAACCTCTATTTTGAAGCMCAGTATTTCTGATGAGTGAATGTGTATTTCTGAAAGAAGAAAAGAAAAAAAGGCAAAATATCAGCCTCTCTTTGGGGAATAGCAGTAAATTTGGGTATGAGGCTTGGCTTCCCCCTCCTTTAGTCGGTGCAGTCTGGTGAAGAGAAATGTCCATGAGAGATTGGGATATGATCAGCTTAATGGAGACTTCTCTAAATCGCCATAGGAGATGGACATGAAATATGCAGTAGCCATCATCAGAGTTTTTTGGGAGGAAAAAAGGGAACAAACAAAACCGTCCTAATTTTTAGGTCTGCACTGGGAAACTAGCAACAAGTAAAAGCCTGCCTTGCTTTAAACTCCAAAGTTTCGTCAGAGCAGACTTTCTTATCGCTCTGCTTACAATGTATATGATGCTTTATTAGCATCTTCCGCAGTAATCCCAGCAAAACTGAAGAAAAAAGTGTCAAATCAAAAGGGGGAGTATGAAAGCAGGCAGCTAAGCAGGTTGCTGGGATTCTAATGATTGCTTCCCTCATTCTCTGAGTGTCACACACAACATCTCTAAGCCCAGCGCAGCGCRTAAGCCACACAAAATAGCCATATTTGTTAACATTCATGTGACTCTTTCGTCTGAGCTGTATTTCCTTGAGTACACCACAATGAAGAGTTTCTTTTAATAGGGATCAACCAGGAAAAACAACTGCGAGGGACTTTTCTTTCCCTCTCCCTCTCCCTCTCCCTCTCTCACTCCCTCTCTCACTCTCTCTAAACCTTTTACACTGCGGTTGAACAAGCCTCTGGATAAAGACTTTATCCAAAAACCCCCTCTTTAAAGTTATTTCAAATTTCTCTGCAAGGCTTTCAGAAATCTGTTTGTTTGAGGGCAGAATTAGATGTGACCGGCGTTTTATTGTGACATAAAACCATATTTCTTCCCTGGAAGATTAAAAAATAAAATCGGTTAATAAGAAAAGCTGTCAGCAACAGAAAATGGCTGACATAATCCGTTTATCCTCCGAGCAATAAAGATATTGGTCCTTGGGAGTCTATCCTCTCTCTCATGTTATTTCGCCCAAAACATTATCTTCCCAGCATTCTGATGGATTAAGAAGTCATATGGGAGATAGCAGGGAAATGACAGATACAAAAAAAATAATATCCTTTCATTTCCCCTCCTCCCTGCACTCTCTCTCTCTCTCTTTCTTTCTCTCTCTCTTTTTCTCTCCTGCCCCTCCTTCCCCTTCCTCCCTCTCTCTTTCTTTCTGTGTCCCCTTGGAAAAGTGGCCGATCTGTTTATTCCCAGCATTCCAGCGCTCTGTGAAAATCCCAATAGGTTAACCCTGATTTGGTGAGGAGAAGTGGCACAGAACTTTTTATAGAGCTCATTCACTTTCTCTCTCACATGCAGATGCTAACAACATCACAGCTTAGTCCCTTTCAATATTTTTATGTGCCTGTTTGTGTGCCTAAAAAAAGGTCTTTCTCCCAATTCCTGTGGCTGGCCACCATATCTGAATATCTCCTAAATTTTTAGGAATTACAGTCACAGCCCTTCTGTTCCTTTGTTGAAGTGTGTCTGAGCCACTTGCTAAGGAAGAGTAAACCAGAGATGAAATCCACCACTAAAGGAAGAGTGGAGGAGTGCTGGGGCTCATTCTTTTTTGGGGGGACAAGGTCTATGGATGGGAGAGGGCTCCGGTCCTCAGACTGTTCCTCTCCTGCACTCATGAACACCTGCATCATACCCTACTCTGGCAAAAGGTAGCCACTATAGGAGGTCATCTCCCCAGCAGAAGAGTAAGAGGTCCTGATGGCTGCATTCATGGTCTGTGGAAATTCCCAAACCTCTCTGCAGCGGCGTCGGGGAGGCTACGGTTTCTTTTCCAGACTCGCTTGTCAAGAAGCAGTTCATATAAGGACCAAGGACTCTCTGAAGGCAGCCGAGTGAACCTATCCTACAGCAGTTGTCTGGAGATCTGGTTTATTATTTCCCCTCCTCCTCAGGCTCTTCCTGGGAAAGCATGTTCCAAGTGAATGCTTGAGGATGTGGCCAATGGGCTGTGAATTTTATTCAAGTGAATTTTTTTCAAGTCATAAAGAAGTGTGGGTGATACCCCATGGCCACTCAGAGGAGGGATGGTCCTGCAGGGAAGGGTGGAAAGGTGCTTCTCCCACATCCGGAGGATCAGTGCTGGGATCAACTGCCTATCTGGAGGCCCTGAGGTTACTAGTGACAAAACATGGTGCAAAGCTGAGATCACAGGGCTTTGGGGTATGCTACTTTGACGCTGACATTTCCCAGAACTACGTGTCTGGTGACCTTCCACCCCACATGAGTAGATTTTGCATTTCCCCCTCTGTCAGAGACTCTGAGAAGCCAGTTCTGGCCACCCGTTCATGTCCTGCCACTGCTTTGTCAGACTAGGCTCCACTCTTGTGTCAAAACAGATGCCCTGAAAAACTTCCAAAGTGCAGTGATGAGGGCTGGGAGGGACACAGGATGCCATCTAATCCATTCCCATTGCCCAGTACAGGATCAGTGAGGTCTAAGGCATCACTGATGGATGTTCATCTGACCTCTTTTTAAAACTTCCAATAATTGAGACTCCACAGCCTCCCCATGCAATTTATTCCAGTGCTTCGCTATCCGTAGCACAAGAGTGTTTTTCCGAACACCTAACTTAAATCTTCTGTGCTGCAATTTAGGGCTGTTACTTCTCTCCCTTTCCCCAGCAGACACAAAGAACAATTTATTGTCTTTCTCTTTTCAGCAACCTTTTAGCTGGTAGAAGACTATCGAGAGAGGAAATGAGCAGGAGGAGTGATCTCTTCTCCCCATCCTGCTCGTTTCCTTTCCAGATGAGCCAGCCATAGTTCTTTCAACTTTTCCTGCAAGATCACGTTTTCTAGACCTACAACCACTTTCCTGCCTGTCCTGTGCTGAGCATGGGATGGTCAGGGCTTAAGGTCATGTTCGGGGAGGACTCCTCCGGCCTTCTCTTTGCTCGCCTTTCTCTCCTGGGTCACCTCACAGCCTTGGCTCAGGATCCTCTCTCAGTTACAGTGACTGAAATGTGTTGCCAGTTGGTTTTTGTCTAAACAAGTCAAAATACATGAAAATTGAAATTTTAAAGAAAAAAATGCACCTTCTTCGACAACTTACATGGAAATTTTCTTCTGTTTAATTCTTTTACATTTTGTAGCTGTTTTTCATGAGTTCCTTCACTTTTTTCCTCCCCAAATCAGTTCTGTTTCACTTTGCTATTGTGTGTCACTTGATGAATTGTAAAGGATATGTTGTCAACTTTTTGCACACTATTTATATGACACCTGGATTGGAGGATTTGCCCGTGAATGGTTCCTCAGATCTCTCTACCTGTCTCCTGCCAGAAATTATTTCTTTTTGCAGACCATGTTGTAAAATGAAAAATGCATATACTCATGATAAAAAGCAGCATTCTTAGATCTTTTGTTTTAGCAAAAAGGAAAAGTATAATTAACTGTAATGTTCATTAAGGTTGCAAAAGTGTAGCATGGCACTATGGGCATGGTTCTCCCACAGCACTCTGTGTCTGAGGAACAAAGCAACTTGCTTTCCTTTGGTCGCACTCTTTTCTAATGGTCAAAGAACCTATGAAGAGAAAAAAAAAAAATTGCGGATTGAACTAGGCAGGAGACAGTTTTGCCGGACTGAGAATTATTTCAAGATAACATTTTAACCATGTTATTGGACTGTATTAGTAAGAGCTAAATAAAGTTAACTTAAAAAGAAAAAATCTGAAGTGGCTAGGGGGGTACTTTAATTTTTTTTTTTTTTAATCAGACAAAATATTTTTCTAAACTGTACTTTTCCCTCAAAGTTTTGGTTTCTGCAATCTTCCACCAAAAATATATATAACATAAAAGTTTTTATCAACCACTAATCATTCTTAAAAGACCTTGAATGCTTTTTCTCTTCCTTTATTCAATAATACAAACATTTCCTTGATGTTACTTCTGAAGCTATAAGAGAGTCTGCATATTCATTTCAGAATATTTGAAAGATCACCCTGATACCAGAGATGTTGGTAGCAGAGTAAAAGTGCCTAAAAGAGCTCCGGCTAAATTCAGCCCACCATCTCTGAAGCCAGCCACCGTCAAGGTCAGGCTCTTGGATGTGTAACTGCRGCTCAGTGACAGCACTGCCAGGAGCAGACCACTCACAAAGCCTTCAGAACTTACTAAACAGGCAGGTTTCACCCTTTCAACATGCGCTAACAACGTAAAGACTCAGGCTTGTAGCTGTAAGCCTTACCCACTTCCTACATTTTTTCCCCCCAAGGATCTCCATGTTCTGTCTGAGTTTTGAAGCAGATAAAATCCGTAGTTTGTGTATGGGGTTTGTACACGAAAAATAATAATAAAAAAAGATCCAGCATGAATATGAGCAGTTGACTTTTCCAGGATGAGGTCTCAAGAATTTGTTAGATGACCCCAAAATCTGACCACAAACCCCACCCTGAACTGTTATAACACCCTGAAAATATCAGTATATTTCTTGTAAACAGATTCCTTTGTAGAGGAGAGCTTTAAGCTGAAAGAGATATTCAACCTTAACTCCATCCACCACTTCCATGTCTGTCCAGACATGAGCAGAGGTTGAAAAACTGTTATTTCCACAGTGGGACAAAAATAGCTTAGAGATCCTTCTCAAAAGCTGGCAGACAATTCAAGGGATTACCAGGAGTGAAGAATCACCAGGCTGAAATATATAGGCATGTGGAAAAACTAGAACAACCAAGTCATCTGCCTATCAGCACCAATTCAGGTAGCTCTCTAGGGAGGAGGTTGTACTGATTACCAAATAAACAGAGGCCATTGACTGCAGGGACGGAGGGAGTTGAGTATATTTACTTCCAACTGAGCAAATTTGTCAACAGTCTGTAAAACACATGATTACTGTGGAATTACATGTATTACATTTCGTATTTATTCTTATTTTTATTTAAAATATAGGTATTCTCTAGGGCTGCATTCAGTTGAAAAGCAAGGATTAAATGTAAAAAACAAAACTGGATTTCAGTAGCAGCTGAACACAGAAACTATTAAAGCAAGTAAGTAGAGGATAAGGTTTAAAAACAAAGAAATACTCCATGAAATAGTCCAAGATTTAAAGAAGAGAGGGAAGACAAAATCGCAGACCTGGGCTGGCCCTCAAATGTCCATCCAGGTACTTCTGAAGTCCTCAGATCATCTGAGCTGATGCCCCAGTATGCTGTGACTTTTCCACCAGACCTCCTCAGGTCCCACTGATTTGGAATCCTGTTCTACAAGCACTGAAAGCCTCGGGTTTGCCTGTGTGTGCACACTTATGCAAATGCTCTCCATGATTCATAGATTTTTAAAGCTTTGAAGGGGCTTTATATTTAGCCAATCTCACTCTGTGGCACTACAAAGACCAGAAAATTTCCCAGTCCTTAGTCCTTTGGGAAGAAATGACTCATCCTTGCAATGTACATGAAGGCTGTTAGCCCAGGGACTTGTTGGATTTCAGTGTATCTTCTAGACAGGACATTGCTTTTGTGACATGAAGAGGAGAAGAGAGAATCTCTTCTCTTAAACTCACTGCACAGAATTTGCATCCACTCTCCAGATCGATTTTTTTTTGATTTTGCCTCCAAGCAGTAGGATTGTATTTGGCCTTTCTCTGTTCTGCTAAAAGGAACTTACCATGCCTGATACCTTCTTCCTCTGTAGGTCTTTGTCACATGTGACTTGACCTCTTCTGAGCCTTCTCTTCCACAGCCTGAGTGGATTGAGCTGCTTTTGATTCTCATTTTAAGATGTGTTCCTGAAACCASTTATCGTAGTAGGTCTTTTCTGCCAGCTGGACTTTGTTAGTTCATCTGGAGATAAGAAATGGAAGTGGAGTTACTTTTCTTCTGCCTTGAGGCATCATGCACATCCACGCATTAGTGAAAGGACAGTAATTTTACCCTCCATCTATTGCCTGCTCCATGATGGAAAACACAGGGAAGCTATGATTGGAGTGGGTGATGATATTTGGCACAGCCAGAGAAGCCAACTCATGACCTAGCCAGACTTAGTGTCAGGCTACTCCTCTGTGACTCTCTGTTGCTGGGGTCTTGGACACTGATCTCTTAGACACCATTTGGTATTGTCTTTGCATTACAGTAGTGTCTGAAGTTGGCCCTACTGAGATGAGGCTGACATGTTGGGAGCTGCTGTCCAGACAAATAGCAGGAGCTCGTCTCTGCCTAAAATTACTGGCAGCGACAGCTGTGTAAAGGTCTGGAGGTGATGCAGAGAATCAGACAGCAGATTTGCAGCAGCTCTGTCAGCACAAGTGTCTCCCTAGTCCCAGGCTGGTGCCCTGTGTGCTAAAACACAAATATTTCCCTTTCTCTGTTCGCCCCCAGGGGGCTCCTCTGGATGTTGTTAGATGCCCTAATGATTAGCTCACCCTATCCTAAGACACCAAATAATCTGGATAGCCTGAAAGTCCTAAAGTGATACTGACCTTCAGTATTTCCATTTCTGCCGATGGCTAATAGCACCCTGCACCTACTGCTCTGCTGGCACAGGCACAGCAGACAGTAAGGAGGATGGAGAGGAGGAGACACAGAGAAGCATGCACACACACACTTACACATGCTCACAGGGATGAAAAGGGTAACTGGATCCATGAAAATAAGCCAAGCACTGCCATCGTCGGTCTAAATGCAGATAAGTATTGTACTGAAAACAAAGATTACTTGTACTTTGTAGATAGAGACGTGTTTTGTTACAGGATGCTTTGTATGGAATTGGGTCACAGCAGAATATAAGCCAACTCCCCCTCCTGCCCGCCTCCTCCCAACCTCCCTCTCCGCCTGCCTAGCCTTTGAATCTGGAGCCAAATCTCAAGGGTAACAGAGTAGAAATTGCTACAGTTTTGCCATTTTCCCTTGGCTGGGATTTGCTTTTCATTTATGGGATAATATTCATGCCTCTCTGCCATTCATCTATTAATTAATGTCATTGATTATTAGCTGCTCTCTCTCAGCCTTGTGCTTTCAAATCTCTGGAGGGAGGGGGGGAGGTAAGATGTATCCAAAGGATGCCCAGTTCAGATGACAAGGAAAGCACCAAAGCTTTGTTATCTCTCCCTACTCTGCCCCTCCCATTGCCATGTCTTTGTTACTGCATGTCCCTTAGCCTGGTTCATACAGTGTGCTCATCACCTTGGTATCTGACCACCTTTCCCTCTCCCCCATAAAGCAAAGCATCTCCTGTTGTCCTTTCAGTATTCTTCTGCTCAGGGAAGATCAGTGTACCCACATTATTTATGGGTCTTACGATGTGATCTGCCCTTCACAGTTACTGCAGATATTGAGTCCACGTCTTGGTCACCGTCTACAGCACAGTTGAACTTTATCCTTCCAACTGTGGCAACACACCAGAGTTAACATCCGAAACCCTGGCCAATGAACATCTTCCTACATCCCAAGTTTCTCCACATTTCATTCAAGATATGACAGCCRACAGCAGAAACCACAGATCCATGTTTCTAGCTGCAAAACCCATATCATTCATACATTACAGTCTTCCTTGGTTCCAGAAGTTGGCCATCCTTCAGAGTAAATGTGGTGTTGGCCATGAAAATTAAAGCACAAACCACAGTGTCCAAATTCTGACCGTACTCACATCTGCTTTGCTTTACTGATAAGAATGGTTTCCACTGTCTGGGAAAGGCTAACTTCATTCTGGCTTTCTGACAAAAAGCTGCTTTGGGACTGTTTCTCAAAAAACAAAGCACAGGTAGCACTGTGCCCACAGATGTCTATCCCACAGCTGGAGAGAGATGGATGGATTTTTCTCCAGATATGAAAGCTAGAAAAATCTTTTCTTTTTTTCTTTTAACACAGAGTCTCTCACAGCCAGCTGTGGGGCTCTGAGAAATGGGCCAACAAGGTCCCACTTCTGAGACATCTGACCTCTGGGCTCGGACACAAGCACCTGAGGGTGGAGGTACTCCAAACAACACCTCTAGGAAACATGAAACATTTCAATTCTACAGAACATATGGAAGTGTTTTGACTTAACAGATCTTAAATGTTCATCGGCACGTGCATTATTACCCAGGCTGTGATTGCTGGTGGCTGGTCACTCTGTTTATTCTACTTACGAGAAATCAAAGTCAGTCACTCCTGCCAACATCATGGAAATGGCAGAACTTAAACTGGATTTGTGGTGGGTTTCAGGTTAGCCTCACACACCTTTGCAGAGCCTTTCCAGTAGGGAGAGGTCACTTTGGGTGGGACACCTCTAACAGCCACCAGTGTAGTCCAAGCTGGCAAGACCATGAGTTACTAGACTTAAAATCTGCCACGTTTTTAGCACCTGAAATTACATGTAAGCCAGCTTTAACCCTTTTCATGCCTCCAGAACGACCAGATAGCAAAGATGTCTTTTTTTCAAACTCTGAGCTTGCGGGATTTAAAGAGGAGCCTAAGTGTTTTCTCAAGTAAGAGCAGGTTTTTGCAATGCTGAGTCAGGGCTCATTTTTCCCTGCACGCTGCATTTCGTTCCGGGCCTAATCCAGCCACCATTAGAGCTGATGAATCCAGCATAGAGAAAAGACGTCATGACGTGGTGCAGCATAAAGTTTTTATTGGTGCCAGTTTGGAATGAGGTGCATAACTCACTCGCGCTGTTGCCACTTGTGAGTAATGCGCCCATTCCACACTCCTGCGGATAAAACCTTTATGGCCTACCACAGCACCAGGTATTACATCTAATATATGCACCACCATAATGACGAGCACTGAAAACCTGTTTTTTTAACCTGTTTTCTCCCCACTCTTTCTCCTTCCCACCCTTAAATACCCCACAGTGTCTGCTTCATGRTGCTTTACTTCTGCTTTGTCAACTGCCTGGGGAATCCGCTCTATCGATATTCTGGACAAGGTTTTGATCTGGAAAAAAAAACAGAGTGAGCGGCATAATTTAAAAATCAAAGAAATTCATTTCAGTAGTAAAAGGTTAACAGCCTTTAGGAGGAACACTTTTTAATCACCCACGTCTAGACTCTATCACTCGAATCACCGGCAGCAGGAGTGAAATATGGCTAAGCCCCCGTCACCAAACAGCACCTAAAGACTGTTGTATTTAATCATGTCTGTGCACTAGTTATGGATTTTCATTATGATTCCCGATGCTGTTGCGCTGTGTAAAATATTAATATCCATAGTAATGATGCATGAAGCTTGGAGTGTAATTTCTTCACTCTCCTTGTCTGATATTAAATTGTTACCACTTTATCATTTGTGTAGAACTGCACGTTTCAATTAATCTTTCCGTATCAGCAGCCCTGATTAATATAGATCATGATTCATAAGCTTATCGTCACTATAGTTTTAACAGATCATTTATAAAGATCTTAAATTTCAGGGCTTGGGAGGCGCAGCCATTCCGTCCAAGGCTTTTCTCACTTCCTGTTCCAGCAGGTTTCTCCATTCAAACAACTAATTCCGGGAAAGAAAATTAGCCAGATAAAAATGTATGCTTCATTTTTCTTAACTGTATTCAGAGCTCTGCATAAACTTTTCCCCTAATTGACTCACTGAAAGGAAGGTGCATGAGTACAAGTGCTCACCAGCTTTGGTCTTCCTCACTGTGCTTGCCTGATTCATTCCCACGGCCTCTGAAAAGGGCACGGGAGCTGCCCTGGGCTCTTCCACAGGTTTTGCAGCTCCTCAACTATCACTGGTTTTCTCTATCTCCACGTGATGGACTCTTCTGGCACTATGAATCTGTGCTGGAAGTCCCGGGCTCTAGCCACTGGCTGCAAACTTGCTAAGACAGCACACTTTCCTCTAGTAAGAAAGACTTCTTTCCACTACAGCCATTCCCAAAACCTCCAGCTACATGAGAAATGTTTGGCGGCCAAATTCCACGTATGCATGAAGGAGTAAATTCCTGGCCGAAGCCAACCAGCCTTTATTTTCCATGCTAGCCCGGTTCCACGGGAGGGAGTTATTGCCCCAGCTGAAGCACAGAAAGCTAGCGTGACTCCTTCAAGGCAATTGCCTCGAAGCTGGGAAGCGAGGCCAGCCACAGACTGCTCTCAAGGAACCCCCCTCTGGCTCCCTGCAGAGCGGTTCGGCATTACTCAGCATGGTGCAAGTGCGTACAGAAACATCAGGTCTTCTCGGAGAAGATGTTATACAGACACTGCAGCGTGTGGCACAGATGCTTGCCTTGAAAATTAATGGCTAAAAGCAGCAACCCACGCTCAGCTGGGGATGAATAGACAGCATCTAGCATGCGGGAGTGTCAGGCTCTTTCGGGACACTGTTATAATCATAGTAATGAAGAACAGCAACCAATTAGTCATTTTTTTAGTGGATAGAGATGGAAAAGAAGCATTAGAGAGTTTAAAACATCCATCAAAGGTCCCTGTCTAGCCTTCTGTATATTCTCCAGGGCTTTGTCAAGTGATCTTAAGTGTCTCAAATAATAGAGAGACTCAAGAGACTATTTAAAATCCTAATAGAAGATATTTTTTCTTACTTACATATTTTCTTTCCTGACATAGTCCCAGAATTCCTAATTACAGCCCTCAGCTCTGATTTGCAAAGGGTTAGCAACGAGGAACAGCTCTGAAAATCCCACCTGGGACCGTGGGCAAGCTGGAGCAGGCAGCCGCAGCACTCGGCGGAGGGGCAGAGTGCCTCCACGGGGCAGCACGGGGCAGGGGGGCCCCAGGGGGGCACGACCAGAGCCCTGATGTTTTCTCCCTCGCCTTTATGCCCACAGTGCTGGCCGTACGACTGAGCGCACGCGAGTGCTACGGAGAACCGCTGCCAGGCGTCACGGAGCAGCCCCCCTCCCTCGTCCGTCCCCGGGAATCATGCCTGCAGAGGAAGATGCTGACAGGCTCCTTTCCCTTCTGATGCTTGCCCCTCTGCCCCAAATTGGCACGATTTTGGAAACACCGTGAGGTTTTATTAACCTCCTGCACTCCCTAACTAACAAGGGGGAAGGGAAAAAACCTGGGAAGTATACAGCCATATCTGAAATCTATACAGCAAGACAGATCTAGCTAGAGCGGTCTTTAGGGCATATATACATTACCAGGCTACAGTGAAATATAGCCTGAAATTTGTCTCCAAAGATGAGATAATGTAGCTACGTTAACAGCTGCAACTGTCACTTTCGAGTGAAGTAGTGGGTATTGTGTTGAGTACATTTGCAGGGCAATTTTCCAGTTGGAATAAAAGGCTTTCTGAGGTGAATTTTACTTGGTTTTTATCCATCTATCTAAGGTTATTTTTATATATATATTATACAAATATTGACTGGTTCTGAGGGCAATAGCAGTAAATTATTGCACTAGGAAAGAAAATAGTTCCCAAGTCTCTCTATACATATTTTGGCCTCAGCTACAGCCTCGGGGCTGTATATGCCATTTTCCCCCTCAGGGTATGAAATTTTACTTCTCTTGCCTCTTAGCTGTTTTATTATCCCTTTGTAGGTTTGTAAAGAGTAAAAAGAGTGGGTAGTGCTGGACTTGGAGGTTTCTGCACAAAGCAACAGCCTGCAGAAGAGTTTTGTATGAAACATGAATTTGCATTGCCAGGACCTGTTTTAAAAGTGCTGCATAAAATATAGATAAATATCATTCCCTGTGGGTTTTCTTTTTAAAAAATTAATACAATGTAATAAATTGTCACAATCCCTCAACATAGGAGTTTCAACAGCAATTAGGGCTGTGCTGTGCCAAGCTCTCTGAAATACATTTTAGGTAGCTTAGGTGCTCGGCAATTTGTGTATGTTACAGGAAAGCTGTGCCAGTTTAAGATATTGCAGACTTTTAGTGGTAGCAATGGAAACTCCTGCCACTTTTCCCTGTTTGCATGCCCTCCAATTTTCTCATCATGCTCAACTGAGAAGGAAGCATGCCTCCAAAGTTGATTGCCTGAACCTTTTTAGATGCCCAGTGTGTGCAAGGAGAAAGTCTCCTTGCAAAATTTGCCTCCTAAGACCTGGTACCCCTCTTTGGATTTGCTCTGAATGGCCTAGAACTAGATAAAAGTACTACTAGTGGAGAGCATGGGGGTGTACATGAAGACTGATGTTCAAGGAGGTGATTTATCTTTGTGTTGGGCCGTGGTGCAGTTGACGGGACAACTGTCCAGTTCTGGGCTTCACAAAGGACATTGTGCACCTGGAGAGGGAGCAGGAAAGAGGCATCTAGGTGACTCCAGAGCTGGGAGACCATAGCTTATGGTGAGATGCTCGCATGACATAGCCTCTTTAGTGTATTAGAAAGAAAAGCAAGAGGTCAGCTCTGTAGGGATTTTGGGCACCTTCCCAGTGGAGAACAGGCCAGGGCTGAAAGGCCCCTCACCCTCTGAAAGGGAGGGCAGCCGGGACCAGTGGATGGAGGCTGAAGCCGAAGTGAAGTGGGAAATGAAATTTCACCTACAACGATACCTGCCAGCTGTTATGAATGACAGGGTGGGTTTTTCCTACCTCACTGTTTGCAAGTGAAGATACACCCGCTCCTCCTGAAGATGAGCCTTGAAAAAACAGCAGTAAGAGGGTGCAATGGGAGGGGGACCAGAGTGCAGCGCTCTTTAAGCCTTCATAGCTCTCAGTTTGGTCTGTGTCTTCCACCTGAACCTGTGCAAGACCCTCCCCACTCTCCTCAAGCCTGCTATGGCCTTAGAGAAGGCAAAGAAGAGCATCCAGCTCAGGGCCCCAGCTGTCAAGCACTGAAAGTCCATTTAGCACTGAAGCGACACAACCTGCAGAGTATCTCACTGAGGCAGAGCTACAGCTGCCCAAAGCTCAGCCCAGAGAGGTAGCAGCAAGCCCACGATGGTCCTGGTTACCGAGCAGTCAGAGTGTCCAAAGAGGAAACAAATCACTGGCGGCACCTATAGCCACACGCAGAAATTAGAGAGTCTGACTATAAGGTCACAATAAATCAGTCCGCTGACAAGGAGATCTACCCTTTGTCCAGGGTAGAAGATTTATCTGTGACCCCAGGCAAGGGGCATTTCTTCCTTGATTTGTTAAATGCTGAACAGAAAATGGAGCTAGATCAGAAGCCTGATGAGTACCTGATTGCAAATACTTGTGTCCAACCCCATGTCCACTCTCCCCCCCCCCACCCCCGCTCCCCCAAACACACTAGTTCTCAGGATGCTGTATTATGTTTCAAGAGAGCCTCTTATTTTTCAGTCCATGATGGACCGGATTTTGCAGAACTTGATTATGTGGTTTGTTTTCCTGATGGCATTTTAATCAGAGGGTTCTCTGTAACAAAATGCCTACCAATTCTGGAGAAGCACCTGCGTGCTGTGAGCAGAATGGAATCGGTGTTCGTGAGAGGGAAGTACAGCACTTCCCAGGAGCTCCAGGAAGGGGAGAGCATGAGCAGAAGTGCAGCCAGAATCCACATGTCCCAAAGGAAGGTGTTTCTGAACACAGGTTGAATTCTGAGGGTTTCCTTCAGAAAAGTCTTTCTAGCTCAGGCTAAAATGTGGGGGAAAACCCTGAAAGTCACCAGAGGGGAATGAGATTTCCCAGAAATACAAAGCACCAGAGTCAAGGATTGCACCACCGATGCACCTCATTTTCTATGCATTGTTGGATGCAATTGAGATGTCAAGGGAAAGAGAAATAAAGGAAGTTGGCTGTGGTCTGCAATTAGGAGAGAGAAAAACTACAAGAACATTGACGTTGTGTGACTTTTGCCTGGTCCAGGACCGAGTGCTGTCCAAATGCTGGCTTGTCTGACCACAAGGTCTTGGCTGCCTTCTCTACCACCTCCATGCTAATAGAGAAACTAGCTCCAGTAGGACACCTGGACCATGCCTGAAACGATGGTATTTTCTCTTCCTTCACAGCCATAAACTATGGACTTTCAGGGATCACCTGTAAGAGAATTTTTGACACAATTTATAACAGCACTGGATTAAACTAAAACCATGCTGCCATCCCATCTCCACGGGAACAAGCAGCACAGACATTGAACGCAGCAATGGGCAATACAAGGAAAAATCAAATGATTCTTTTTGGCACTGTGTTACAAGGCTTGAACTCATGCATCAAAGCTCTTAGTTTTCCAGTTCTACATGTTTCACTACTAAATTATTCCTTAACTGACTATTGTCATGATTAGGGGAACTTTTGACATATTATAAATGCAAACATACCCATAAATCTCRCAGTAAAACCTTAGTATGAGAAGCCTGCATAATCACAAACAGTAAATATTTTGTTGTGGCAGTGGTTCATATGGGAAAAATTAGCATTTTGCTTTGGTTTGGCCCAAATGTGTTTGATTTCCTTGGAGGTTGTTGAGGGTTTTTTTGGTTCAGTCTCCTGTAATATAAATAATAATGTAGCCAGATGCTTGGTACATAAACACATGGCTGATGAGCAAAGGGATATGAAGGATAATGTTCATCATCTTTAAAATACTGGGAGACAAAGTTACTGTTTTTGAACTGTATAAAATGTGTGTTATCATCTTGGCAGGATCACGATCTGCCCATGGCCAAAGGAATGGCATGGAGTGACCAGTATAATTCATTTGTGACTTTATCATGCAATCTTGCATTTTCTGCACGTACATTTCAAAAAATTGTAAAGGTTCTCCGTTCACAGAAGAGGACTGGAACGTGGTTGCCTCTGTATACCAGGCTGGCTTCACTCTTCTTTCCAAAGTAGAAAAACAACAATGGTCTAAAATCGGTGCAAGTGAGGACAGAATCTGGCCTCACATTTTGGTTTCTCTCTTTCCACTCTTCCATCTGAATTTGTTGGGAAGGAGATTCAGCCCTTCCTAAATGGGACCAAAGATATCTCTGTTGAGTATCCAAAGAGATGACACTGCAAAATATAGAGATTCCTTCTGAAAATGAATCACTTCTTTCATTCAAGAAAAGCTGTTTTTTCTACGATCATGTGAGCCATACCTGAGTAATAACTAATCTCTGAATTAAGAATCAGAACTGGTCATATAATTAAATATGATATGTAAAATATTTATCCCTCTTATGTGCCTGTGAATCTGAAATCAGGAGGTTTAGTGGTATCACAAGCAGTTTTGGTTGATTCCTATTGTCACATTTTCCTGAAGATCCTCTTAGATTCCAGTGTATTACAACAGTGATAGCACTATATGATCAATACCTTGTTTGTAGAAAAGTCTATAGCTATGTATGAGAAAATTCCCAGCACCCTCTTCTCCAGAAAAATTTGCATACAGTTTCACATTTCTGTTCCATTGGTGCCACCTATTGGTAAGTGCACATGCCAACCCAGCAAAATAGTGTTAGGGACGTAGGACACTCAGCAAAGAAGGCCTAATGCAGTCATGATGTAAGCATCATCTGGGACCATTCTGAGGGCAAACTCCTTTGTCCCAGCAGGGCATTCAGCTCCATTGACCAGTTTCCACCAAGTCCAGCCATGACCCCATAATTAAGCAGCTTGTTTTTATTGAGTAGGGTGTCCTATTGCTGATTTCTGCTTAGCCTGACCACCACTTTTTCTTCTGGGGTCATGGTCACAGCAACTGGGCCCAGTGGGGGAAGACCTTACTGATCTGTCTCATAAGGCAGCCTGACTTGGAGGCTGAGATGTGATTGACATGGCAGTCTCCCCAGTCCTGAACAGATCAGACCTTCATGAATTTCTGCTTGTTTTCACACTTGGCCTGGTACAGAATGACTTGGCCACCTAAGCAGCAGCATGTGCTAGAGGGCACACAGTGAGGTCCTGGTCACATGTAGACCCAATCTCCAAGAGAAACTATTGAGCACTAAACACATGGAAAATAGGAATGCACTTTTTTATTTTGTGTTCCCATTTTCCCTATGCCATCACTCTGAGAATTCAAGAGGACAACCTCTCTTTGCAAAAGGAATGGGCTTGTGAAGAAGGATGCTGCTTTTGGGCATTGACCTGCCCTTGGGTGCCCAGCTCATACCACTGCCAGTTCAGGGCCCTGAGTGCTGATCCTCAGGGGCAGATCTCGACCACAAATCTGTGGACTGACAAGAGGGTTGTATGTTTGGGGCAACACAAATCACAAAGCTCTGAATGAAGCATGGGAAAGCGCAGGAGGCCAAAATGTTCTCAGTCCTGGGTATCCATCTGTAGGGCAAGCTCCCAGAGGGAATTAGCTAATATCACCTCCAGGAAATCATAAAAATCCTGTTCTATGCAAGTTAATTTGATTTCTAAGTTGAACAGCTGCTACTTTCTCTATTGTCCCAGTCTTTCTCAGTTCAAATAAAGCACCTGTTTCCCCAACTGTGATCTCCTTTCCAGGGATGTCTCCAGATTTTTGGGGAGGTAGTGACAGGAGAATGAGAGCAGAGAGAGGGGAGCTTACGGGCAAGGTAACCCTGGAAAAGCCTCCAGAGTCCTGCACCCGGGAGTCCTGCAGGGTGGCTCTGAGTGTAGGGGGGGCATTCCCTTACACAAGGACATTGCCTGAAGGGTGCYCCCTTTTACCGGCTCAGCTAGCGCAGGGCAGATGGCAATAAGCCCTGCTGTCAAGCCCTGCCTCCCCAAGCCACACCAGACCAACACCGAAAGTCCATGCCCATGGATAAATCAGGGTGAGTCCTGTTGTGAAGTCACTTTCTCCAAGCTGTCAGGTTAAGAGTGATTTAAAGCAATGGCTTTCCACATCATTTTCGGTTGGGGCTGGAACCAACCCGGAACAGTGCTGTTCAGCTCTCCTCTCACCTCCATGCCATCCTTTCCAGAATTTCCCAGCTATCCCAGAGCTCCCTGTCTCTGATCCCAACACAGCCCTTCCTGTCCCTTACACTTTCATTTCTGTTTCTTTACATCTTTATTAAACTGTATAGCCACTTTGATAGGAAAATTGAAAAGAAAAAGATATGAGGAACAACAAAAAAGCCATAATTATGAAGATTCAATTTAATTTTAAAGGTTGTGGAAGGAGGAAAAAAAAAAAAAAAGAAGCAGGAGAAGAAGAAACCAAATTAATTTAGCAGGAAAGCATTGCATGAAATATTGTTGGAGTTTAATAACCATGCAAAG
Organism: Apteryx rowi; assembly: GCF_003343035.1. Lineage (NCBI taxonomy): Eukaryota > Metazoa > Chordata > Aves > Apterygiformes > Apterygidae > Apteryx > Apteryx rowi. Next base: position 161,335 of record NW_020450252.1, on the reverse strand, counting down.
ACAGATGATATGTGTGGAAAAATTAGTTGTAGGACCTCATAATAGTCTATTAATATTTTCTACAGGCGCAGAAACCCTTTGCTGAATGATTGTAACAGGAGTAATCTTTTTTTCTTTTTTTAAGACATTAAAAAATATCTTCAAAAGGAGAAGACGGCAGCAATGTACATACTGCACAGAATGGAGCCCCCAGTGAGGCACGTCAGATCCCAGGCTAGATTCTGCACAGGCTCGTTACTCTCTCTCTGCTCTGCCGTGATGGAGGGTCTCACACCAGATTGCTCGCTGTGGGCAATTGTCCTGAATGGCAGGATGAGGCCCTTTGACAAGGCATCTGTCCCTCCCTTCTGACCTGTGGGAATGGTGTTTCTCCTGACAAGGATGGAAGAGAGGTCCCTGTGAGCTGGGGAGACTGTAGCTCTGGGTGGGCAGATCTGGATGAGAAAAAAACACCTGGAGGAAAGTAGTCTGTGTGCAGCCCCTAACCCTGCATTGCTTTGGCCCACCGCAGGGAGGGCATAGCAAGCTGGGTCCGTGTTAGAGGAACAGGGGACACAGCTGCTTGGTAGAAGAAGCGGCTCCTTTCCCCTTCCAGAAATCCTCATGCTGTTCCTTCAAAAGAAAGGCCTGCTGCTCGGCAGTGTCTGTGTTCCTCCAGAGGAGGACACACAACACATCTCACGTATGTTTCTCCTTCAAAGCAGCCTCTTCTGCCCAAAGGCTGGCATTGTCCCTGGGCTCAAAATGGAAGAGGCAAAGGGCAGTGTATATGAGCGGGTCTGGGTGAAGAAGCCTTCAGAAGGTCCCTGGTCCAGCCCCACACGTGACTGCACTCCTCGCTGGCAGGAGGGCATAGCCCTCTCTGGCTTGCCTGACCCCTTGAAGTCCAGGGAGAGGTGTGCTCTCAGGTGTGCTGCTCTCCCTCCTTGACTCTGACATCAGCTTTGTCCTATTTTCTCTAGATGTTACACCAAAAGAGGCCAGAACCTATCCTCATACCTTAATGACCAGCCACTACTTCCATGGCAGTCTCTGTCACAAGAAACCAGTGCCGTCTGTGCGCACAGATGGGAATGCCAGATAGCTGAACAACTTCTCCCAGCCTGCCCAGTGTGTGTGCGCTTGCTGCTCCTGCTCTCTCTGTCTCAGGGTAAGGCGTCACCATTGATGAGGTGAAGCCCAGTGGGGCATCTCCGTGTATGAGTAGGTGAACATATCTCTGTCAAAAGCCAGGGCGTTGAAATACAGCCGCCCTGAGGCTCTGCAGTCAGAAGTGGGCGGATATGGGTGGATGGTTTTTTGTCTCTTACCCATGGAAGGTGATGAGGGTCACTGGGGATAGGTCTTGTGGCCGCGGACAGCACTCTCCTCATGATGTGCTAGCAACGAGGAAGACCCAGCTTTCTACTGAGTGCCAGCCCTTCAGGTGCCTCACAGGAATAAAGGGAGCAACAGCCTTTTTCATGTGAACCCAGGAGCCCACATGTCATGGTCAAGCTGTTGCTGAGCCTGGAACCACCTTGGATTTGGGTAGCGAGACCAGGGTGATGCCAGAGCGGGGAAGGCTGCTTACCAACGGCATAGCAGCGGAGCATAGGGGGATTGCACAGCCCCACTGCCCCATGCAGAGAGGACGATGCATGGGTTGTCTTGTCACCTCTTGTCACACAGGGATGAGGCAAAGAGCTCCCCGCTGCCGGGTGGTGGCAGGGAGCAGCTGACGCCAACACTGAGGGGCACCCCGGGGAGCAGTGCTCAGCCAAGGCGCCGACAGTGGAAACCGGGCAGTGTTCAAATGCCAAGGCAGCTGGAAGGAGCCCAGATTTTCAAAGGGGAGGGCAAGGGGAAAGGGTCATCCCACAGAAAAATCATACCTGTCTTCAGCATCATCATATCGGTGGTCCCTAAAGATGCATTCATAATATTAGTCTCAAGGGCTCGACACACTGATGAAAGGGCAGTTGTAAAGTTCCAGCACAGTACTGTGAAAATGGGAGGGTGAGATAAAAGGGAACGCGCGCGCACACACACACACACACACACACACAAACACACATATGAGCACACAAGGGTGTGCACATGCCTAGCATTTTTTGTTGGAGGTGAAGGTAAAACCCTGTAGTTGCACTGTCAGGGGTCTCTTTAAAATCAGCATTAACAACTGACTCAAGTAATGACTGCACCAAGACAAAGGATGGTCATGGGAGTGAGGAAAGAGACACCTCCATCTGCAGACGTTTTAACTTAGTCTCTCAAAAGGATGTATTTCCTTGGTCCTAAATGGGATTTGCTTTAGCTCCAGACAAAAACTGTTAGGATCCTGCAGACTCAACTAGGTCACTCCTGCAAGGGAAAAATAAAATGAAATAATGAAATGAAATGAAATGAAATGAAATGAAATGAAATGAAAAAAATATAATAAAATAAAGTAAAGCAAAATAAAATAAAATAAATCCAGGACAAAACCAAACTGCAATTCCTCATTTGGCTTCCCCTTTCTCCTATTTTAATCTGTATAGTACCATCCAGTTCCATCCTCCCCCCTTCCCCTTTTTTTAAATGCAGTCTAATCCTGAGTGTGAACTGATGTAGTTTGTGTGTTAGGGGGGAAAAAAATCTCTCTCTCTTTCTGCCTTTTTTTCCCTTCTTCTTTCCTTGGCCCAGTTCATTATTTTTCTTTCTTGTCACTCAGTGTGATAGGTTGAACAGAAGTGCACAGATGAGCACTGAAAACGGTGTCACAAGGCCTTAATCTAGTCTTTAATGCCTGACTTCAGAGATGTCATTTATCTTCTAACTGCAGCAGGCTTCCACCAACTTTATCTCTAATAATATATTGATGGATTAAAAGGGTCGGGCAGGAGACCGGGCTGGAAAAATTGCTTATTGACATCAAAATACAGTGCCCTCAACCTGATAAACATGGAGGGGCTCGTGTATCTCCCAGAATAGTTGGCGTTGCTATAATTTTTTTTTCTAGCGTGTTTCTCCTAGGTTCATGGGGTGGTCCAGTAAAATAAACAAACGGAACAAATAAATAGGAAATATAGTTTCTGCATTGACACAAGCAAGTGGAAGCCCAGTTATATCTGTAATAGTTTTTTAATGATAGTGCTGTGCACTGTTATTTATCACACACCACAAGCCAAATTTTGAAGCAACCTAAAAGGGAATGGCTGCCATTGTTTTAGCAGGTGTGAGGATATCAGAACATGCGTGCCGAGAGATTGCAGCATCCTGTAATAGCATTTCAGGAGGCTGTTTCTCTCTCTGATGGTGTAAAAGTAGGGAGCTGTCTAGTAATCTTTACGGCTGAAAGTCATCCCTCGCCACACAGATCTCATGCAAGGAGAATTAAACAGAGGAGGAGAATTGACTGCCACACAGAGCTTCAGCAGAAATGCTACCCATGACCTCTGCTCTCCGCTGCAAACCTGACAGATAGGTGCCCAACAGGGAAACTGCTGCTCGGAGTTGTTTCTGAGCTAACATAGCCTTTTGTGTGCCCCAGATGCAGCCAGAGAAAACATCCCCTTCGCTCCTCAGCTACACAGGCATTTTGAGCTGTCACCCATGCCTCTACCACCATCCCCAGGGTGTGAAAGCTTTGCACTAAATGCCTGATTCATCTGTCTTTTTCTGATTTCAGCAGTTTTCAGAGCACAGGTTGGCTTGGGGGACACTCCTGCAAGATCCTTCAAAACAAAAATCTGGGCTTTGGCCTATTGTCCCAGTGCTGCAGAAACAAACACACCTAAACTCGGCATCCCATGTCCTCCACCAAAGGCAGCAGAAAGGTTGTCACTGGGTTAGTAGTTCTACTGACTGGGAGGTACTTAGCTACATGGTGTCTGAGGTGATCTGCTGGTTGGAGTGATGAGGTTAAGTTGTCCCATGGTTAATTCCCTGATCTGCTTGCAGATTCAGTTTTAGGATGGAGTGTAGGTCTGGCAGGTTTCTTCCTCATGGGTAGAAATTTGGCATGTCTGTGGGTGTGTTTGCTGAGTGGTTCCTACTTCTGGCATCAAAGGCCACAGAAATTAAGGAGAAGGAGCATGGTAGACATGGGCCTAGGCCATTAGTAGGAAATCTGAATCAATTACAAATCCTAGTTAATTTGTTGTCAGCCCCACTATAGTAGATAATGATCATAACTGCCTGAAGTCTATGTGATCTTTTGCAGTGCCTAGGCCTGGGGATGGTTTTGCTGATGTCCACAGAAGCTCCTGAAGGATTAAAAAAGATCATAAAGAGGCAATAGGATAGGAAACATGATGTGCAGGTGTGTTGTGTTTTTCTTTCTCAGAGCATGTGACTTCTGATAGAGCTTCTTTGCTTGGCAATTCTGCATGATCTGGTTGTGACCCACATCATGCCAAGCGGGAACCCCTCAGAAAAAGGATAAACCCTGCCCCCAGTAGTGCACCAAAAGGCAGAACAGAAAGTTCAGAAAAAATGTTGATTCTGTAACATCAGGAAAGTCTTGACACTGCCTAAACAAGATGCTGCATTTTGGGCTATGTTCCTGGTCCATTCCACCCTGCGTTGCAGCTGCCCTGAACCCTGACACATCTGCTCTCAGATATGGCCCAGCTCTGCTCACCCAGCAACACCAGCCATCATGCACTGACATATGTCTCTAAACTGCTGCACAGGCTTTCTGGGAAGCACATGAGTGACTGCGGGATCTGAGACAGATGCAGAGATAAACTTTGTCACCAGAGAAAGCATTTCATTTCATTTTCCTGGAAAGAAATTCCATGAAAATCAATCTTCCCACAGAAAATTTTGATTTTTGGTAATACATGTTTTTCTGATCAGGAATTGCCTCAACTCAGAAATATCTGAGCAGCTGTAGTTACAATAAGAGTCACATTTAATTCCCTCATGCACCGAGAGGGATTTTGTGTTAACACAAGTTCGACAGTCCTTAAGGAGCTGGTAAAGTTATGGATTTCATCATCACAAGACCTCTTAATTATCAAGGGTTCAGACTGCTTTGATCATGTCCCAAAACTTGAGCTAGGTGGTTTGGAGCTGTGTCAGATGGCTCAGCAGAGGCCACGTTTCCCACTGAAGTGGTTCTTAGCTCAGAAGAGATGGGTTCACTAGAACTAACAAGCTTATGCAGCTTGAAAGTCTTGTCTTTTCCTGATATTTCCTGGAAATAATATTGCAGTGCATCAAATAGACAATGTCAAGTACAAAGATCTCTAGGATATAGATGAGCAACCTACCCATAACTATGATTGTGAATGTTCGTCTGGGAGCAAATGGCTGAACATCCCGATGTCTAGTATCCTGATTCCCCAGCTGGAAATGACTGGCAGGCACTGCTACACTACAGAACACAAGCCTTGCATTATAAGACTGTCTTTCCAAAATTTACCCACTGAAATGCTGAATTTATCAGCAGAATTTATCAGCTGAAATGCCRCAGACTTCTGGGAAGCTGCCTCTGGCCAACCACTTGATGGGAAGAACATCTCTGATGTTTTTGGCATGTGGAACCAGAACAGCTCAGTCACATTCTTCTACACCTGCCAGTTACTTCTGGTTGCATTTTATCTAAGTACCATTTTCTAGTTTCACTATGATAAAGACTATCACAATGCATTTTCGTAATAGGTAACGAAAATGACAAACTGTGATTGTTATATTTTGAATAAAATTTGAATAAATTACTGTAGTTAAAAATARCAATTTAATACTCTTTTTCTGTTAAGACAGAGATTAAGAGATTTTTTTTCAGAGCCATTCTTTACACATTTCTCTTTTTTCAGATTCCTTGGCAAGCAGAGAAATACCCCAAAGTGAGGAGGTTTACTTCATTAGAAATGGAATTCTCTGAAGCTTTCTGCAGGACTTTGTTTCTTTCCCATTAAATTCCCTGGAAGGCTTCATAGTGATGTAAATAGAGCAGGGTTTGGACAGCACTACTTGGATTTAGCATCTCTGAGACATTTTACAAACCAACTTTTTCCATCATTCCCTTTGCTTACCCAATCACTTTCTGAATTTCCAGCTAATCACTTGTGATCCCTTTCATAAAGCTGGGAGGAAACATTTCTCAGCCCAAAGCTACATGTTGAAGCTTTTGTGAGACCAAGAGGCAATGTGCTTCACGTCACAGGTCAGACGTGAGCCATGTCCTGCAGTGAGACCCTGCGCTTTCTAACTGACCATCCTGTAACTTCGCAGCAGCACCTACAGCAGTGGCGCACGTAAGTGCGGTGTTAGGCAAGCACTGAAGATAATTCTTCATAGCCTTCCACTACAGTGCAGCTGTTGGAAGGATAAGGAGAACAAACGTAGTGTGGCCAGCTCACTGCTCACCCACTAAGCCTGCTGGCAAACTCCCCATGTTGTCCGCAACACTGGGGTTTTTCTCTCAAAGCTTTTTTCCCTGTTTTATGTTATCACGTTTTCCTTGGGAGTGATTTTCCGATCTGGTGAACTCGCATTAGATGGTTGTTGCCAGGGCTGGCCATTTAAAAAATATCAGTACCACAGTTAGCCATTCTTACCATTTTCCTATTATTCTCCAGAAGCAATTGCCAATGATATAATGAACCAATTCCCAAAAGGCACCGGCACGCATGTTTATTTGTTGTGCTTCATCCTGAGTCTTACAAGGTGCCTTCTCCCTCAAACTGCTTTTCCCCCAAAGAATCATATTGTCAAAACTCTCATTATTTTAAAACTTTTATGCCCCTCTTCTCTTCTCACCTTGTTAAATACCGCTGGTGCAAAGGAGTTCAGTAGCTCTACCATTTTAGCAACACCATTGATTTTGTCTCCCTCTTCATTTATTAATGGAACTACTTTCTGTCTAGTATTCCCTTTTCCCTGATATAATTGTAAAAGCTCTTTTTATTCCCCTTAAGCCTTTCTGCTCTCTGAGCTGGCCTTATCTTTTCCCTGCAAGCCTTAACTGACTGTATATTCTTGTTTAGTTCTCTTTCCCTTCTCCATTTTTCACTATAGGTTCTTTCTTTACACTCATATCTTTCGACGGTGCTTTGTTATGCCACATTGGATGCTACTTGTCCTTCCATTTATTTCCACTGGAATAGTAGTGTGTTCCACTCTATGGGGCTATTCTGGCTTTTCTGGCCTTTTCTCACCCCTCTGGATTGAACACATCTCCCCAGTACACCAGGTTCACACCTGTGAAGGTCGCGGCCAGCAGTGCACAGAGGCACCAGATAACGGGCGGCTTGAAAGACATCCTCACCAGCACAGCCTGCGGCAGGTCCTGTGCCTCGTAATCCCTGTGTGCCCGCCTGCCTTCCCACCCCGCTGGCAGCGAGGGGGCTCAGTGCCCGTTCGCATCCCGCACCTCCGGCCTTTCCCCTGTAGCACAAAGCATTCATATTCTTTCTCTTTCTCTTGCTTCTCATTGCAGAACAATTCGCTTCCACCTTTCCACTCGGCATATTGTTAGATGAGTTTGTCATATTACCTGCATGGGTAAAAGTTTCTTTTTCATCACCTCTTGGTTGTCCTTAAATGATATCAGTATCAAAGTTAATATAAATCCATAATCTAGCAGGAACCAAAAATCTCTGCCAAATTACAAACCCTCTTCTCTCGACTCGCAGTTCAGAGAAAATTCTCACTTCTGAATGCAAGGTCTCACAATTTCCAAGTAGTTGGGAAGTGCAGAGTATAATATTAATTATTAGGGAAACTAGATTCTGGAGTTGCCCTATGGGGACAAAGACGGGGACAGACTTTACAGGAGAATCTATGAAATTTCTGCACTGGATTTTTTTGTTATGAGCATTTTCAATGGCAATGAATTAGCACAAAGGACTCAGGAGTCATCCTCGTTCTAGGCTTTTCACTGGTCACTTGCTTTTTGCAAGTGGAATATCTAAATATGTAATGGCTTAGAAGAAAAAATCACAGTACTTTTTAAATGAATAATTGTTTCATCTTGAAGAATCAAAGCATTTTTTTAATAATGAAACAGAATACTTCCATTGAATTTAGAATGTGCTCAAATGAAACACTTTACTGAAATTGCAACAAATTCACACAATCCTTTTGCTCAGTCTGGATCTACATTTTTCCGTACAAGATGCTTTTTTGCAGAGTCAAGGGAAGAGAGATGGGAATTATCAGAAGACCAGAAACACTGCCTCTAAGGAAAAACTGAAGAAGTTGGGGTTGCTCAGATGGAAGAGGAGGTGGGACACTGTTATAATCTCTGAGTATGGAGAAGGCTTATGGAAAGAGGAAGGGATCATTTTTTTCTCCCTGGTAGGTAAGATAAGTAGTTGCAAGCTTAAACTGCAGCAGGAGAAGCTAAGTAAGGCTGGCTGAGAGGGGACCCTTTCTGGCAATGAGGCTACTGAAGTGCTGGGACAGGCTGCCTGGGGAGCGGGTTGTGCCTGCACTGCTGGAGGTCTTTTTCAACAAGTGAGATCACCATCTGCCAGGAATGACATAATTCAGTCAGTCCTGCTGCCAAATGTCTTCCCAAGGCCCTTTCCACCTCCATTTTCCTCGAATTTCATTGACCCTGCTGTCTTAGCAAGCATCAGTTTGCAAGGCTCAATGTTTGCTGGATCCTGCAGCACTTCTGTAGCACTGTGGGGTTTTGGTGGATCCAGACTGGAACATTTCAGAAGATCCATTTGGTCTCTCGGAGTCCCACAGGGCAGAGCTGCCATGCCAAGCCCTGCCCCTGTGTTAGGCATTGCTGAAATGCGGGTTTCTGTAAAAAACATTATCAAGAACATAAAGGATCCAGGCACTGAAAATCAGCTAGAGCTATGAGCTGATACTTTCATCGAAACCAAAAGCTGCAAAGAACAGCATTTCAGGCAAACACAGCCCAGGAGGGCTCTGAGCCATAGGGCAGACATGGGGGAGGGCAGTGGGGTCCTTCAGGGAGTTTGGCACTGTTCAGTTCTCCAAGTGTCCCCTGGTGTGCACAGAAGTTATAGCATAGCTAATTACAGGAAATTAAAGAGAAAGAGATTGCCTGAGCTGTGAGAGCCCTGGGAAGGACTGGCGGATGTCCCGTGGAGCAGCCACTGCAGTTAGACTCGCAGAATGTTGCTTGAAAGTGGGGCTGGAATGAGAAAACTTGAAATTGTGTGCTAGGAAAAGGTTAGTTATAACCCATTTGCTTCAGAATCTAATTTTCTGGCATTGAATATTTGTAGATTAATTGAATATAAGACCAGAGGAGACATTCCAACCCAGGTTGGAATAGCAGCGATGAGAGACCATGACAGAGCAGACCTTGTTTTTAGCTCAGCATAGCACAGTAAAGATGCTTGTGCAAGGGCTGAGCTAGGTATCTGGTTAAAATAAATGTTCAGTAAAATTAATGTTCAGTAAAATTAATGTTCAGTCAATGCCAGCTTTCAGGAAACTTCTGGAAACTGGGAAATGTGCAGTACACTTTGTCAGTTTTGTAGTGCAGATTCTTAGCCAAGCTGGAAGTGTCTTCTTGGGCTCAGCTCTTCACTGGGCTTTCATTTCAGTGACCAGGGAAAGTCCCAGGGGTTCTCAGACCCACAGATATCTCAGAAGCATCAGGAAAATCCTTGTCGCATGGTGCCCTCTTCCCAGGATACTCTCCATTTTGCAGAGGTCTTTGCATAAGAAGAAGTAGAAATGAGAAGGAGAGAAACAGAGGAAGAGAGAAAAGAGATAATGGGGTGGGGGAAAGACTGTAGGAAGGGGAGGACGAGGAGAATTGCATGTATCCTTGTGCACTACAACCCAAGTCAGCAAAAGAGGGAGATGTCCCCTCTAGAAAGTGCAGAGGAGAGGACTGGGGTGGAGAGGAAAGCTGTCTCATGGAGAACGGCAGGCAAGGGCCGCCTTCCCACTCAGTCTTTACACTAACCTACTCTTTGCAGGTAGTTCATGAAGGGCTAATAAGTGACTGATAGGGGGTTAATACACAATGARTCAATACTCAATAGTTTTAGCTTGTTTGTATTCTAAAAATGCCAATAGGTCGGTAGGACGGTGGCTGTCCTCTCCACGACTCCTCCTCATGCTTACGGCTGCTATCAGGCCACCCCTTGAGACCGCTCTCCACCACACACATCTGCCAATCACTCCTTAGTTTCATCACCCACCATAAAAAGAGTTACAGGGGGCTTGGGCTTGTTAAAGTCAGACCGTGACTGCAGTGCCTGGATTTAGCATCACCAGGATGTTATTTACAATCTCCCTGTTTTATGAATGAGATTGTTGCTCCATCAGCATCAAACGTGTACTATCACTGTGCCTGTGAGGTGCAGGGGACACTGTCCTATCCGTATTTCTCTAATAACTTCAGGACCATTTTCTTTTTTCCCCATAGCCAGGTTGGCCCAGTGCTTGTTGCATTCAGTAATAGCAGTAGAGCTAGAAACGAGTGCCATGACCTCAGCACCAGCTTGGATTTCACATGGCAATTAGTACCTGGGGATGAAAAGTGCTATCAGCATAGCCAACGCTTTCACTGTTCCACAGACTAACTATAGAGATGAGCATAGATATATGGATATAAATAGAAATACACATGTTCAGAGTTCTGTAAAGGTATGCTGTTTTGATATAAGATATTGTTAAACTTGACACTTCTAGGCTTCTGTGGCTATACTTAATGTCAACCATCACTTCTATTACAAATGAATAATAACCATGCATTAAAACTAACTAGGAAACGCCACACATTTTTAACCAAGATAATTTTATACTCATTCAGTCCACCAGTTTAGAAGAGAAACTCCCAGCACAAAGGTGAGTTTTGCAGAGGGCCCAGTGGCCCTCACAGTCAGCCTCTTAGAGACAACCTCAACAAATTCTCCAACCCAGGAACTAGCTCAGAGATTGTCTGTTGTCAGAAGGTGTGTGGTGGGTAGATCCCGATAACGTCAGATCTAGAACGGGCACTGACACGGTGATACCAAGATGCTCAAGGACATAAAAATGTGGAGTATGACTGGTTTTAGTAGCACTATCTAACAAATCTATCCACACTAGCTGCAGAAGAGGAATCAAACTCTTGATTTTTATAACTTGTCTAGCTCCTCTTCCATTAAACCAGACATCTCTCTTGCCAGCACCCTGGAACTTCCCTCTGGCAAGGGAATGCAGGTTTCACATCTACCACCTAAAAGATGAGATGATACTTACCACACCCTGATCATCTCCTATCTTAGCTCTTCCACATTGTCCAAGAATACAGGACTAGTGCAGTTCCCTCTTCTTGAAGACTACATCATATGAMCCCTTCCCTCAATCAGCCAAGCTCCATCTCCAGAGCAGCTGGGGGTTTTGCCGTACTGGTGTTGTTGGGAGACATTTCAAGGTTCTCCATGCTTTAAGATTAGAGGTGCACCCAAATCCCTATCCTTGCATTCCTGTACCCATGTTTTTTAAGCATTTGAAGTGGGGTGGAATGGAGGATGGAGGTCCACATTTGCAGAAGAAAGCAAGAAGAAAGCAGAAGAAAGCAATAATAATTCTTTTGGCAGTTTGATGTTAAAAAATAAATAAATAAAGGCTTCTAAGCTGCTCTGAAGCTTGAATGTCAGAAGTAGACCCTGGGGACATGGATTAGAGGGCACAATGAAGGTGAGTCTGTGAAATGAACATCACGGATCTTTAGGAGATTGTTAATAAGAACACAGAAATGCAAATCTCTGGGAGCTGGTACAAATACACACGTGACTCCAGTCAAATTAAGGGAGATTCACACCAGGCTGATAAAAGACACATGGCTGACTTGATGCCTGTTACAGCAAAGTGGCCTTATTGCTATAGTTGGTGGAAGGTGAGAGGCCCCTCACAGGAGCAAGCTGAGTGCATCTTGCAGTAGAGAGAGTGTAGAGAGGTGACCCCTGCTAAGTTCAGCTGGCTTCATGAGTATCCCCTATTTAGGGGGTTTTGGCCACCATCTGTAACACAACCTGAGATTTCCTTGCATGTGGGGACAATTAAATTGCATGCGATTTAGTGAATCCTGAGTGCCTCTATGGATTTGTTTGTCTCCTGCCTCCACCTTTATACTTCATTTCTATGGGAATCCAGCCCAAACTCTTTATGAGCAGGTGGGCTGAGATCAGCAAAAGAAGAAAGCTCACAAATTCCTCATCCAGTGAGGACTTTCTCCTCATTGACCATAAATTGGAATTGCTTTTTTGATTTGGGTTTATAAGCTGAAAAGCAAGCCCCAGCTCCATCTGGCTCCAAGCTTTGTGCTGTGTGTGAAGATGATGACACATTACATACTCTCTTTGCATAAAGATAAGCCCACATGGAAGTGGTTTGTCAGCTCAGGACCTGATGAGAAAGGACCCTCTCTGTAACAAATGTTGTATCTTGTCTTGAAAGGCAGGAAGCTCCAGTTCTTGAGGATCAACCAACATCAGGTTGAGCAAGGGTCTCCTTGAGAACTGGAATATGTTCAGAAACGACTCCAAGTTTCAGAACAGCAGACATCTTCCTAACCAGCACCTTATTCTTACCTACGGCCTTCCACCTCTTTTTGCAAATGTTGCCCTTGTTTTTTTTTCTCCTCCAAGGGTTGAATTCAAGTCAGAAGAGCATGATCAGTAAAGACTAAATGCACAACATCATACAGCAATTAGGAACAGGTAGAAAACATAATTCCAGTCTCCTAAAACTCTGGCTTTTAAGCTACTACTGGTTTGGCCTGACCTTGGTTTCCGGCTCCTTAGAAATGCTGTTAGCAAACATGGTCAGGCTTGTTGAGGCAAACATGAAGATTTCCCAGGGGCTGAGGTCAGGACTCAAGCTTTTGGTGCACCTCAAATCCATGTCCCTTTAGGAGACCACARCCAGCAACAAGGAGAAAATGCGCAACATCAAAGTTACCACTGGGTGGGTTTTGCATTATGGCTCCAGAGTAGCAGAGATACGACAGGCTTCCATGGCACATCCCTTCATTCTTTCTTTTATGAATCCTTTATTTTTTCCCCTTTCTCATTCTGTCTTTGCTTGCATTTCAAGGTTAAAAAAAGTCAGGATACAATAGTAAATATGTAAGATTAGCTCCTAAAATATGTTAGCAAGTGAAAGCTAAAGAAAGCCAAATGAATTTAAAAAAGGCTTTCTTGAAGCTTAGAACAGAGACAGTTCTTTTGATCCTTTATCACACAATAACAAAAAAAGCACCAAGCGAGATACATATATATAATATACATATGATATATATATTTATATACTCCTTGTGCGTGGGTACGTGTGTATGTGTGTGCATGTGTGTGTGTGTATGTGCGTATTTTAATTCACACAGGCTTTCCTTTCTTTAAAATGCTGCAAGAAGCTTTTTTTTCTGCAGATTTCTTTTTCTTTCTTTTTTTTGATATTTCAAAGCTGGCAGTTCAGTAAATGGCTGGAACTGCCACATCTCTGTTCTTGCTAAAGAAATCAATGCTAATCCTATTACTGGCAGTTATCACCTATCCCAGAAACCGCGGCTAAAAGAAAAAAAAACACTGAGATGTCAAAGTAGGAAAAAAGCATGGGGGAGGGGGAGAAAGCGCCCTTCATTCACTTTCAAACAGTGATTGTTTTCTTATTTTTGATCATTTTTTCCTGTTAAGAGAGAAACTAAACCACCAAAAAAAGGGAGGGAAAAAAAATTATGTTCAAATAACATTAAGGGCTTGACTTAAACCTGTGCACCCACATGCAAACCCAGGCGCCATTTAGAGCCAAGGCTGCCATTGGGTGTGGTGCCAGCTGTGGAGCTCAATGTGGGACCCAGCGTATGGGCAGAGAGCATCCCGTGTCCTCCAGGCTTCCACCAAGCTCTCCTGCCCTGCCGGAGGGTGCAAATCCAGAGGGATTGCTCTGAGGCCAGTGGCACAGCTCTGCTGTCCAGCAGGGGGGATTCAGCCCCTTTTGGGGTGTGCTTGCCTAAAGGTACCCCTGTGAAGGAGGAAGTGAGGATGCGGGGCATCCATGCTGGTGTTTGCCGAAGATGGGGAGCTTCAGGGCCTTGCCTGTGGCTAGTTTGATTTATTGGCCTCACTTCATGCAGGTATGGCTGGACTCCCTTGCCTCCTCTAGGTCTAAGTAGCTCCCTCGTTCCCCAGCATGGAGCAATTCCCCAGATACAAGTCAGGCTCCAGCCTTCATGTCTACARGTGGTCTCAGGGCTGAGCATCTCCAGATGCTTGGGCAGATCAGTGCAGCTAGCACTTCACCATCTGTGTCYGATCTTGGTTCCCCCATAGCTTCTCTAGGGTGGGAACTTCTAACCTCTACCCCATCCTCTTTGCTTCTCTTCCCATGTGGTCCTAAAACACACTCCTGCTCCTCGTCAGGGAGCATCTTCAGGGTATGGCTGGTCTGCCCAGCGTATCAAGACCCTGGTTCTGACCATGATAACAGGATCCTGAAAAGATGCAGCTCCTGAGGACAGCTCTTTTGGTAAAGATTCTGGTTTGGTCTGTCAGGTGGCCCTGCCCAGCCACAGACCAGCCCACTCTGCATCTCGTGAACAGCCCCAGTGCAACGCGGAGTTTGTTACACAAGCCTTGTCATCACAAGTGTTAATTAACTGTGTCCACTTAACACCCATGAGTTCGGATGGCAGATCATCCCAGTCAGGAATGTACTACACTAAAAGCCAAGAGTAGCAGTGGTGTTCGAACCCATGCTTCAGGAAGCGGCGTCCATCACCCTCTCCATTAGACCACTCTGTCCTCCTTGCTGCCAGAAGCAAAGAAATTCAGATCATCGGTCTGATACGCTGAGACCAGACTGGTATGCGCCACACCAGCTCACAGAGTCTGCTTGGAGTGAGCAGAGGAATCACAATAAAGACACACATTTATTATTATTATTTTTTACAACTTCATAAAAGAGCAATGCAGAGTTTGGAAGAAGTCCTAAGCAAACGCTCATTTTGAAATCAGTGTTAACATTATGAATTTAGGTGAACTTCCAGGGAAACAAGCCAAGGCCACATTTGCAGATTTTCCCTTCTCGTGCATGTCCATGTTTCCGGAGACTGAGGGCACTTTCTCAGCTGGCTGAGCCCACTGGACGGTAATGGGGACAGGTAGGGAGTGTGATCCATTCTTCCTCCATAGGAAACGCAGAGCTCCCAAACGCACCAAATAAAAGAGAGAGGAGGCAGTTAATGTGGGTTTCTCTCTTAACAGTCCAGAGTTGCTGTTCCCTCAGGCAAAGGGCAAAAAAGGAGAGCATAAACCAAACAAGCAGCTGAGAAAGAAATAAAAATAAACCCAGACTGGAGGTTCTGACAACCAGAAGCCAAATTGTGTCCACTCCACCTAGCTGCAAATGAGTGCATTTCCCAGCATGTGCGTGAGCATTTCTACAGCACATCCAGTGTGAACCGGCCTTACCACCTAAAACACCATGGGCATCCCTTCCAACCTGTCTCTTTTCAAGCAAAATCTCCATTCATTCYGGGCACTGGCACTTGACAGGGTCACGTTGGCCCACAGGGCCTGGCTCCTTGGGTCTCCCTGCACCTCCCCAGTGGGTGAAAGAGTCAAGCTGTCCTTCACCTGAAGGGGAAGGAGGAGGAAACAAAGATGCTCTTCAACAGGGAAAAATACTTCTCTCCATCTTTAAACTCGGAGGCAGAACTAGGATCTTAGTCCTAGTTTAGTCCTTTGGGACTATCTTGGAACTGTGCAAAATGGGTTTCTGGTCCTTGGCTTACCCTGGGGGAGTCAGCAAGGGATGGAGGAGCCACTGAGAGCCACAAGAGGAGTCAGCACACCCCGGACACCTCCTGGGACACAGCCTTGGTCTTGCCCGCCCTTCCAAGTGGAAGCAGACACCTCTGATGGCTTGGCCATGCATCTCTAGCCTCCCACAGCAGCAAGCCCTGCCCGTCCCCGTGGGGCTCAAGCCAAAAATGTAGTGATCAGCTGAGCCCAAGGGGACGGGCTGGGGCAAGGACTGCGGTGAGCATTCAGGCTCCTGTGCTCTTCACAGAGGAGGAGGACACGGTTCGGGGTGGAGGTACCACAGTGCCAACCATGCAAGCAGGAGGGTGAAGAACAGGTGACATAGCACAGGGAGGAAAATAAAAAGGGAAGTTAGCATCTCACAGGGATAACAGAAGACCATTGAAACACCAACGGGCGACAGAGAGAGCAGATACGCACAGAGCTAATGACACCTTGAGCCAGATCGGGCTTGAACAGCCTGCGCACTGCATGTGACGGTGCAGGGGGAAAAGCAGAGATATTTCCATCACAGGGTGATGTGGTGAGCAGGCATTAGCGACACTTCACAGCAGAGCAGAAATGGGGGTTGAAAAGGAAAGCATAAGGATTTGTTATTAAAGAGAAAGAAATATGTAAACATGTAAAAACGTATCCCCTGCATGTGGCTGGAGATACAAAGGGAATGGAGGCAACCGCGAGGATACAYGTTTATTTGTTTATGGTAGGAGATGTTAAAGGAAAATAACTGTAGGGCGATCTAGAATAAGTCTTAATTTGTTGGTGAATGCAAAAACCAGGGAAGAAAATCATTTTGGTTACACACAGGTGCCTTATTCTACCCAGACAAATTGCTATGAGATTTGTTCATTGTTTTAATACAGCTGAAGCAACATTTTAACAAGCACAGTTCTTTGACCAGGGTGAGCGGGCTAGGGGGAAAGAAAAGATTGACAGTGTGCCAAGATAGCACTAAAATAATTTAAGAGTATCTAAAAAATTAGTTTGCTTTTTTTCTATAACAAGAGGAATTGAACAAATTTAGTGCAAATCACAGAATGTGATGGTGAAACTAAATATACACCTTGCAGTGACCAAAACCATGGCATCCAGCCCCAAGTGTGAGCTGAGTGGGGGGTCCCCATCACCTTCCCCCAACCTAGAGAATGGTTCTTGAAAGAAAGGAGAAAAGAAACAGATTTTTCTTTCCCAAGCAAGTTTTTGTTTTCCTGCTGCTGCTGGAGGACATGGTTGGATGAATCCTTACCCACTCTCTCTCCTAGGCTTGCAGATCAACATGAAGAAGCGGAGGACACCTCAAAGCCATATTTCAGATACCCAGTGATGGCAGGACACAGATACTGCTGGCAGGTGGACAGCTGAAGAGTCCATCCTTGAAGGTGGTATTGATCTCCTCCACCTTCAGCCAGCTGGACGCCAGGCATCTGTGTGAGATAGTCCTTGCAGAAAAATAAAGACAGACCAGTGTGTCCACACTGGTACAGCATGTAAGAGAGAGGACAGGCATTGCCATGGAGAAGTCCATTTCCCTCSGCCTAGGTAACTATCTCAGCTCAGACATTAATTCAATGATGGCTCAAGCCAGGTTGGATGAATCCCACTCAAAGGACTGGAGAAGAGTTCAGCTTCTTAAGAGCAGCGCTTAGAGATTTTTTTATCACAGTATTTTTTACTCCCTTGTTTTCTGTCTTTAAAACAGATAAGACTGGATGCTCAGGTGGTGTAAACCAGCACAGTCCTTCAGACTGTAATGGGGCTATGCCAGCTGCACAAGCTGTGCATCGGACCTGGAGTATTGAACTTAATCAGCTATGTTACCAGAAAATGAAAGCCTGTGTAATTAGAAGCATTATTCACTATTTATACGATATCAGCTTTCTCCCAGTATCAATATTTGGCAATTCTCCTTAGAACTATGTGGKTTTTATTCACTTTTGTTGTTCTATCAATAAGAAGACGGCCCTACTGCAAACACTGAATTTGAAAGGCATAAAGTATCTCCTAATTAGGGCTGCTAATGAGGGRCAGAAGATGAAGACCCTTCACAGGAGGAAAAGTTTACCCTTTGCATGCGAGAGCAAGCAAAAATTGGTTTATGAAGAAGGGTTGGCATTGGGATAGGCCAGCCTGGAAGCACAAGGGGTAAAATGTTGCTCAGAAATAACTGCATGTTGTCAGACAGGTGCTGCCCAGTGCTTCCCCTGGCAGGAAACGCTGCCCCAGCAGGTTCCCATGTGAGACCCCAATGTGGGACACCAGGGCCCGCTCAGCATCCCTCCACCAGTGGCAGGATTTCAGATGCTGGAGCCAGACGGGCCAGCGACAGATGCTGATTTTGCAGGGGATCAAAGAGGGCTGCATGTCTGAGCAGCTCCGGCCCCTGGTTCCTGCCCAGTCTGAGACATGTCTCCAAGGGACAGAACCGAGCGGTCCTCTGGGGACCCTGGGAGGATTCGGGTCTCAGGAGGAGCAACAGAACAAATTCAGAGCTTTTAGCAGGGTGATTTGTAATGAAACCTGGTACCTGCTTTCTTTTACAGCATTGCATTTTTAAAAAGGATATTACCATCTTTGCTGGGACACCTTTTAGCAGCAAATGGCTGTCTTTATGATTTGTAGCTCTTGGGAAAGAGTGAGTGCATGYTGCAAATTCATGTAGAGTTTCTGCTTGACAAAAGTGCCTGGCCAGCCTGCCCCGGCATGAGGGACTGCGGGGATACTTGCTTCCAGATTCATTCGCAGTTTGCCCTGTTTCATAATGTTCAGCGGTTCACAAGTCACACCATGGAACTGAAGTCACCGGTGCTCCAAGGAAGGGTGGCCGCTGCCTCCCTGCAACTTTGTCCCATGAAAGTGAGGTTCCCTCACTGGCTGATGCTATTTCAGCATGCTGAGGGGTTGCCAAGGGTAAAAACAGCCTCTTTTTCCTGAGGGACCTCAAGATGCCATGGCCTTGAGAGCGGCATGCACCGAAGACGAGCTGGTAGAGACAGAGCAGGGACTTTGAGTCAGCTCTACAAGGACAGCCCTGATCACTAGATGCATGGGGTGACGAGAAGTCCTTTGGGGACGTGGGAATTGTTCCTGAGGGAATAAAACACAACCTGCGAAAGCCAACATTTTCCAAGTAAAAGGGAAAAATCTTTCCCCCCAAATTCCTAGCTAGCTATGGTGTAAAAACCAGATGAACAGAGTCCCTTTCTGGACCAGCCCACCCGGCTTCACAGGACAAGCTTGGCAGAGACGCGGGGACTCCAGTGCCTTTTGCAGCTGCCCAGTGCCTATCTGGGGAGCCATCCCTGAACGGTTTCACCTCTCCTGCTCCAATGCAACCCTAGTACCCACCTTGCATATCTATCCAGGAAAGCTAGCACGCCGAGGCAGCCCCCTGCTCTCCGTAGCGACACACTCCCCAAGCCCCTCTCCATAGCCACCCCCTCCTCTCCCTTCCAGCCAGACTCCTGTCAAGCTGCTAATGTGTGCTGATTAAACAAGCCTTGAATTTGAATAGTGAGCGGTAAAGGGAGAGAGAGAGAGAGAGAGAGAGAGAGAGAGAGAGAGAGAGACGGTCATCTGCAGCTGCACAGAGTGCCCTCCGGGTAGCAATCAGCATCAACGGAAGCAGGGGGATGTACCAGTTAGCTACTAGATGCTCCAGCCGTACATTGCCTGCTCATGGGTTTTAGGGAGGAGGGACCAGAGTGATGGAGGTGRTGGGGGTGGTTTAGGGGATTGCAATGCTTAGAGGCCTGAGCGAGACTTGATTTCCCACCCAGTG
Organism: Apteryx rowi; assembly: GCF_003343035.1. Taxonomy (NCBI): domain Eukaryota; kingdom Metazoa; phylum Chordata; class Aves; order Apterygiformes; family Apterygidae; genus Apteryx; species Apteryx rowi. The sequence continues at coordinate 141,838 of NW_020450252.1, read as the reverse complement.
CTGCTGACACCCTGTGATACCACCATCTGAGCTGAGCTCCAGTTGCTGTGCCTTGGAGGGATAGCCCCTCACCCCAGCGCCAGGCCATGCTCTGCTGGCATCTTCCTCAAGGATCGGCTCTCCTCTCTGCAAATTGGGGCTCCACAAATGTCCTGGCAATGTGGCAGGGGTCTGCGGTACACACAAATGATGTGGTGAAAAAGAGGCATGGAGGGGGAKGGAGTGGGGGTCTGAAGGGTCTCCAAAATGCAGTAGGGACCRTGCCAACTGATCGGCAATGAAAAAGGAGGGGAACAAAAACACCTCTCCAAATTGTTCTTAGTGCTCTGACTGTGCTAACGAGTGCGGCAGGGAGGAGAAAGCCACTGGTACCACGTGCAGATGGGGGTTTTTGGGGCTGTCCCCAGCCCATGCCGTCTTCTCCATAGTGAGCTGTGGTGCAGGCACAGCCCTGGTGGTAAGGCAGCGGTCAGAGCACTGCAGCCAACTGGGAACTTGCTTCCTTTCCATCCCAGATGCCAGAGCAGGGTGTTTTTTCTGAGCAAGCTGCCATTTCTTTGAGAGGATCTGGAAGGGAGCATGGATATCTTTCCTGCCTGCAACAGCGAAAAGCTGCTAAATGGTGTCAGTGGCTGGCTGTCTATCTCAGTCCCGGTTAAAATAAACCATCACTGCAATGCCAGTGGCATTTCATCACATCTTCAGCGCGAGGCTGGCTCAAGTTGGGGATAGACATCTTTTTAATTATACAAAATCAAAATAAATAAAATATCGCCGCCCTCAGGCCCACCGCAGAGTGCCGTGCCTGATAGGAAAGCACTTGAAGGCAGAGGGGAGGAAGGAATAGTGATGCTAAAAGGTCAAATCCACGCCTGGAAGTCAGAAGGAGTTTAGGAGCTGTCGCCAGAGCCGTTTGAAAGCCTGTAGACAGAAGAGAAATAACCCTGGCTCAAAAAACCACTAACAAAACATGGGAAACGTGGCAGCTGGTGCTGCAAAGGAGGGAGCACCGGCGGCGCTGGGAAAGGTGGCTTGTCCCTACAACTGGGACGGGGATGGAGATGGGGACGGGGAGGGAAATGTCAATGGGCCTGCATGTGGCTGGAAGGGAAAAACAATTTGCCCAGAAGTTTTTTAAAAAAAGTCTTTTTTTAAATCGTATAAACTGTTTCAGCCAGTTCTTCAGCCTTGTCCTCAGCAATGAGTTTGTAGCACCACGGTAAGAGTTGTTTGATCGCTTTGGTAATGCTGGACTGGATCTCTCTATTCAGTGTGTCATTTTACACTTAATCGATCCAAACCAAATGAAAAGTTTTTCTTGGCGCTGGTCACCCAAGTGGTCAGCTGAAAAGCAGAGCCACCAGGGGAATGGTTTACTAAGATATGGCTGACTTGTTTAAGTTCTTGTTATTGCTTGCACATTTTATTCTGTTGAACTTAAAATCTCCCAGTTTAGAAAAAAATAGAGGGACAGATTGGAAATGTATATGATCTTTCTGCAGCTGTTTTTTTTCATTGTATGGACTTCTGGTATGGCCCTSCAGAGCCTCGTGAATTTTCTTTAATAGCCAATATGAACACTCTGCACTATTTGAAAAAGAATTCAAAAACTTGAATGTTATATTTTTTAAGTTTAGAAAAATCAAGTGAGTCACAACAGAAATTATCCCCTTCAGAATCATCTCAATGAAATATTTTGCTTTTTTTTGAGGCAGTGAGGGGGTTACCAAAGCCACCCACAAATTCCTCTTCACTTCTAGACCCTGAGCAAAAGCTTGATGCTTTTCCAAAAGTTATGTATTAGATCTGCTGCAAGCTATTGGCCTCGAAGTGGGAGATCACTGGGACACACAATGTGCTGTGCTGTTCAAGGGTCTGACTCCATTAGATGCTCAAAGCGGTTTTGCCTGGCCCTGACACCTATGGGCCTGCAAAGCAGGTGAAATGTTCATCACCAATGCATAATTACCTTATCTCTGATCTTAGTTTTAAATATCGCTTCATGAAGTGCTGTCTATTTACATTTCCACTCCTAGAAATTTCGTATCAGAAGTGACACAATGTCATATTTATATTAATTGGATATTCTGGGTTTACTGCTCATTCCATGGAGGGTTTTAGAAGCCACATAATATACAATATAAAATAGATGTTTGTGCACAGTGTATAATTTAATGCATGAGATACACAAGGTCTTCCAGCACAGAGTTTTAAACAACAGCATTTCAGCCTCTAAAGTACAGCAGCAAGGGAAACATTTTCCATGCTCAGTTTCTCTGCTATTGGAACATTTGTTTTTTATTCTGAATATTTCAGCACATCTATTTACCTGGCACTATATTTAGTACCACAGTACCAAGATGGCATATATAAAGATTCAATTGCAATTCCCATCTGATGTCCCTTCCCTCTCCTTTTTACCCCCTTTTTTATGTCCGCACTCTGAATTCAGCACAAAGTTGGTGTGTTTAATTTAAAAAGAAGTAAAACGCGCCAGGAGACGCCTCAGACCACTGCAAATCACCTACTTTATAGAGGCAGTAAAATTGTGTATCGGATTAAAAGTGATGCTGATCTGAAATTTATGATAACTTTTAATGGCATTATAATTTTTTTTCCCTGTGCGCTCCATCACTGAATCGTTTGGATGCACAGTACAGCAAGATGAAATTTGTAAGGGAAGAACATTACATAGGCAAGCACGGAGGGGGAAAAAAGGCAGTGGAATAATGCGAGAGTCCTTTTTGGTGTCTGAAAGCTGCTGCTGCCATGCACTCTGCMGGGGCCCTTGGGGCTGGGCTGGGCTGGTTCGGTCCCAGCAACGCGGAGGCGTGGATGCGCTCAGCTCTAGAGAGTGAAACATCGTGTGCAACAAAAGGCGACTATTTAGGAGAGCCCTGGGATCGAACTATGCTGGGTGTCGCTAGGTCTGGTGTCATTTCTTTCCCTGGCCAGCATGAATCAAGATTCCCTTTTCCTGTGCTAGGCAAAGACTGCAGCAGAGACACCCACCCTTTGCAGTATATCTACCTGGAGACCCTCAGGATTTCCTGCCACCGTCACTGCTCTGCTTTCTCTGCCACACCTTCTTGCTCTGCTTAAGGCAGGTCTATGATGATATCTCCGGCCAGGCCAGGCCAGCACCCCAGCACCAACGTGGATTCAACGGAGGGAGATGCTAGTTGGGCTTATGCAGAAAGACCCCCAAGAATTCCCCATGTAAAGTCTCAGGCACTTTAAAGCAYGGCTCCATCCTGCGGTTGGTGGTAACGTGGGTCGGATCCCAGGGCATTGGGAACCAAGGGCGTTTAAGGGCGTGCTGACCCAGGAAGGCAGTACTCCACCTTGCGTGTGAGCAATGTATGCCAGGGAGACCGCTGCTGCTCTGTGTCGTCCGTTTGTAGATAGAAATGGGCCCCCCAAACAAGCAAGAGGGTGAGATCCTGCTGTCAAAATTGGCACCCTGGTTTCACCATCGGTCTTTGACAGTTGGTAGTGAAACTTCCATTCTCCCTCTCCTTCTCTGTTTCATTTATTTCCTCACTTTTTCCAAACTCTGTGATATTACACCACAGTAAAATAGTAACTGCTGTAAGTGATTGTTTTGCTGTATTATGTGAAGTCAAAAACCTTTTGAATTGTATTTTGCAGTGAACCTGCCTTTGAATCTATGCATTTTATCATTCCACAGCAACACATATAATTTCAAACAAACAAGTGAACAAACCCAACAGTAATGGCCTGAATTTCTTATCAGTCAGTTTTACACTGGCGTTACTCCATAAACTTCAGTGGAATTAATCTTGATTTATCTTGTTGGGAGAGCAGAAACAGAAACAGGCACTGTAAATAGCTATATACCAATGCAAGAAACTTAAAAGCAAAAGCAGTGTTACCAGAATGCCTGGCAGCCGATGAGGACGAAGGCATTAAAAAGCATTCCTGGGGCACACAACATGTGGATGAGCCCAAAGGACAGCAATGGAAAAGTTGTGCCATCCATCTGGCATTGCAGAGACTATGGACCAAGACGTTGCAAGTGGAGAGGCCTCCAAATGCAAGGACAGAAGATGGGTAGTGTCTTTCCTGCCTGCTAATTCTTAGCTGCCAAGGACATTGCCAAAGTGCTGTTTGGCTCCAGACARGCTAAAGAGAGTGACACTGTGGCTAAGCCCTGCTCTCCTGTCTGCTGTCATGAGGTGGCAGGGCACCTGGATTCCTCCCACTTTGTGTTTTATCATCAGCAAACTCATGTTTGGGGAGAGGAAGGAGATATAAGGGACCACCTCGTGCTTCCTACAACAACAAATGCTTTCTAAAATAACTATGCTCAAAAAAAATCAGAACAAAGTTTCCACTACAGCACTGATTTTATTTGTAAGTCATAATGACAACATGACAGTAATGCCTGATGACACATTAAGCTTCACAGATTTCCGAGCTGGACATCCTCCTTATAATGGCTTCAAGTAGAAGGCATTTTCTATGCTTGGACATGAGACTGGCTTATGTGACAAAGCCTTGCATAGGTTAAGATCATTCACCAACACCTCTTCTTTCCTAACTATGAAACACTGTCCAAGAAGGATGTTGCTGGTTTCACATGAAATGTTCTCATAAATATGCAGTAATATAGCCTTAATCCTCCCCCAAAAGTATTTGCAAGGATGGAGGAGATGAGTTTTTGCTCCAGTACATTCTAGCACACCAAAGGCAAGCTGACAAGCCTACAGTTTCTGGGTTTCTCCTTATTTCTTCTTTTTGGACAGGCAGTCCAGTGTGTTCTGCAGTCTTCTGGACCTCCACCTGCTCTCCCCAAGCTCTCGATGATGTTTGTTATCAGCTCCAAGAGTTGCAGCCCATGAGGCTGAGCCAACATAGTCAATCTAATCTGGCAAAATACTTTTGGACCCATCCTCTCCCACTCTAGCTGAAATTCTTACCCCTTTGTCATGTCTGCTAATTGTATTAGCCCACTGCTCAGTGTTAACCCATTGGCGAAGAATGAACCAAGAGCTCTGAAACTGTTTGGCTTTCTCAGTGTTATCTTCCTCTCTGAACAGTGACACACAGCCTGTTGTAGTTGCTGCCCAGAAAGGCAAGGTCAGACTTAAATCACTGTGGGAAGCTAGTCTGCTACCTGCAGCTCCCAGAAGACAGAACTGTTCACCCCAGGACTCCTGTTTCAGACCTCCCAATTGCAGAGGTAGCAAATGCAACTACCCGGAGCTAAACAGACTGCTCCTCTGAAAAAGAAAACATAACMCAGACCTTGCAGTTTCTCACCCTTTTCTTCTGTTGCTCTCCCTGATTACCTTTAAGTAATCATCTCATGAGATCAGAACCACCGCTTTTGACTGTGGACCTCACCTTGTCCCCCAAAAGGAAGAAATACCCCAGGAGAAACATGGAGCCCCTCTTTGGGCTGCAAGTAGTAGTTGAATATCCTCAAGACAAGAGTCGACTCAGAGTGGCTGGTTGCTGCCTGCAGCAACGTGCTAGACTCCTCACCATCCTCACATAACTGGAGCAGCACTCTGCTGGGACCAGAGCCTCTGGCATCTCCTGAAATGGCTGGAAATGGGAAACATCATGAAACTGTAGTACTGGGGATGTGTCAATAGATTATTTAGGTCCTGAAAAGCACACTGTGGCACTTTATCCCAGCTCCACAGTCTGTTGTAAGCAGTTCATCATAAGCAGCTTGGCGTTTTGAGAATAGGTTAGGTATGAAGTGGCTCCAAAGCAGTATTGTGCTGGGGAACTGTCTCTGTTCCAGTGTGTTTTTAGATAGCGGCATTTAGCTGCTGCTTTGAACCACAATCTTAGGTGCCTCCAGTTTGGGATCCCAATCAGGGGACAGTGGGACAGCCTGGTTTAGACTGAGCACCAAGCATTTGCCATCTGACAGTCAGGCGTGGGCACACGGAGAGTGCAGGAGCTCCAAAATGTTCCTTGCAARTCTGGAGCTTGGCTTTTATTGAGCTTTGGCTTTTACTCTGAATATATTGACCCAAAGAAATCCCCAAATAACACAGATGCACATAGATTCACATACACTGATGCAATCTTAAACCAGGGCTGCTTGAATAGCATCTTCCTCCTTTGATGGAGAAGTCAAAAAAGAAAATTCTGGTATGGCTACTGACACTTAATGATTTGATTCTGTGTTCACACATTGAAGCCTCCTGCACAACACATGCTTTTTAAGACTTTTTTCTAAAAAAAAAAATCTTGTAAGAATAACTTCTTAAATCTGGCTCTGACATGGTAGTGAATTTATTACTATGCTCTCTGTACTTAAATGCCATCCCCAGCTGATGCCCTCCTAACCATATCTTACTGCTGATCAGTGAATTCCTACATTGCAGGGTTTGCCACTGCTTTAGTCTGTTGGAAATCACAAGTATGCTTTGGAGCCATAAGGTTTCCTGCATGTCCGATCTATAATAGAAATGGCTGCAGAACCAGCCCTCTCTGCAGTTCCTCCAGTCCATGCAAATGTGAACTACCACAGTCCAACAACCTGCACCTGCAGTACCCCTTTAGGGGAGGAGCAGGGATGCAGAGCATCACTTGGGTAACTTCTCTCAGCTGTGGTGAACAGAGTAACTAATTGACTTTGCTATTCATACTACTTATTTTTTAAGTCATTTACTCAAAAAGATGGCAGAATACTGATAACAAGATGCTGTTTAATTTTTCACAGGGATAACATTATTAATTTTTACTGAGATTCCATCAGTTAGAAGGTAAAGAAAGTATAGAGGAAGTAGAAGATTATAATACGAAGAAGAGGTGGGACATGCCACAAAAGGGACAAATCAAACGTGTAGCCTACATGCTCTTACAAGTGTTGCAATTGCTGTGTTCCAGACACCTGCCTTGGAAAAACTTAGGGAAAAAGTCAACACGGCCACAGGGTAGTCTAGCTTCACAGAGGGACTTTTGAGTGGGCTCCTTAGCCCTGTGACAGGCCCCTGAGCGGGGTCTGTCAGCAGCCTGTGGGGAAGCTTGCACCAGGGAGGTGCCTGAGGGGATGCCTGGATGTGGAGGCATCCAAGGTTACTAGACACAAGCTCAGCCTGGACCTGGCTGAGTAGCACAGCGCCGCTTGTGAGTTAGTCCACGTGGGGCTGTGCCAGGCAAGTGGGTGTCTGAAGGTGATCTCAGAGGCACTTCAGGTTATTTTATTGACCCAAGGTTCTCTGTTTGGGTAAATTCTAACATGTCAGAGGGAAGGTGACCTTACAGCACAGGGGATATCTACTTCTTCATGAGTTTGCTTCAGCCTTCTCCCATCCCCATCTGCAAACCCCCTTTTGGATTGTAGGTTTGGCAGAAAAGTCTCTTGGGATAATAAATACAAATTGTACTTATTGATTAAAGCTTCAAGTGCTGCCTTAACATAAGGAGAAACAGCCTGGACCCCTGTTTCCCTTCTGGGTGCTGCCACCGTACACCATGCCGGTCCAGCATGGCAGCTAGCATCCACCCGACAGCAGGAAGATCAGAGGGTGGCTAAGGAGCAGCCCTGGCTTTATGCAGTTGCTATTATCAATCTTCATAACAAAGAGAAAACAACTAAATCATCTCTTGTGGGAAATAAATGAGTACACTTCTCGAGCAGGGCTCGCCTACGTTCTCATTTCTTCGAGAATTAGCCGTATTGATAAGGCCCAGGTGAAGAGCTCCAGAAGCAATTAAARCAAGTGCTGTACCTCTAGGCGTACCTTGATAATATTTCTGTTCTCTTCTTCTCACTATGTGCCTATCTCATGCTAGCATCAACAGTAGGTGCATTAGAGATGATGCTTCATAAAGGAAAGCTGCACTTCACRCTGAGAAAGCCTTGATCCAAAAGCACTTCAATTAACAGAGTGCGGGTCCCAGGGACTCCTGGACAAGCTGCAGCTGTACAGATTAAGACAGGGGGATGCCTCAGAGCCAGGAGAGAGGATCCAGGGTGGGGGCCGGTCTATTTTTAACTCCTCTTCTCCCCATTTTGGCCACTTGCCATTTGCCTGGCGAAGACCACTAGGCTAGGGCACTGCTCTGAGATCCCCCGGAAGCCCCAGGTAATGTATTCCTGGGCCCATCAGACGTGTCAGAGCAGACACTAGCTCTTCGATCAATGAGTTCTGCGGCTTAACCTCATTAAAATGTTTTCTCAACAAAGGTCAAAACTTATCTGGCTGCTGAGACCCCTCACTCTTATGCCTGGAAAGAAAACATTCTGCTTTTAATTAATTCGTACAGATGAAACCAGCAAAAATGTCAATGTAACAAATTAGACACTCATTGATTATTGGCTTTAAAAAAGAGTTAATGGTTCTGTCCTGGAGAAGGAGGTTAGGCAGGTCTTTAAAGTGATACACACATGCAATACTTTGTTCAGGTAGGCTCTGGGTTTGGCACTGTAACCATGAAAATGTGTTCAGAAACTCTCTTCTCTACCTCACAAATAGTCTCTTTCTGTTAGGACAGCTTGCAAACTGCTGGGTACATCTTTCCACCGTGTAATACACTGTGTCGACTCAACAGAGAGGCCTGAGCACTCAGTCTCTGCCTTGGGTTTAATGGGCTTTGGGATCTGGCAAGGTAGGAGCATGCATTAGAAAAAACCTTGAAATGCACATGCCTACAGAAGATATGGGTCTAGCTTCATTATTTTCTCTCTCCTGCTCTTCTCTGTTAATCCTGCTTCTACCTGGATAGTTCACAGGTAACACTGATACTTTGTAAGTGAAGCTGTGCAGAAGTAGTCTGCTCCCTGCCCTGTCCACGGGAAAAGGGCCTCCAACAAGCATCACACTTGGGATACTGAGGAGCTGAATTACATGGAGCAATGAATGCTATCTACAGGCCAGCCAGTAGCCGAGCCTTGGAGGGTACAGGCTTAGCTCACTACCTCAGCCATAACCAAATTCAGGAGTGACTAAACATTACTGAAAATTAGTAGAAGCAGAAGACATTCATGGTCAAACAGTATGGACCAAAGGGTTCTGCAGAAACACAATTCTAATGAAATTACAGCAGAAGATGCCACCTGCAAGAAATGTAGAAATGTTCAGACTAATATAATATTGTCTAATACTAATATAATATTGTCTAATATACATACTAATATAATATTGTCTGCCACTGAAATTCATAAGCAAACGCCAAACTGTGTGAACAGTATCCCCTTGTCTCTCCTCTTACCGACCTTGAGTTGCAACTTTGCTCACATTTGGAACAATAACGTACATGAGAGTGTAGCAGCAGAGTTAGACAGAAGAAAACAGATGCTTTACATTTGGTGCTGGGGGAATGCTTGAGAAGGGATTAAAGGGCAATCTTAGTAGTATACAATGAAGAACAATTCGAGGCAACTGCAACGACATCTGAGGACTTTGTTTTTAAAACCACAGTGTGGTCACTGTGAGCAGCTGATTGAAATTGTGCGTATTTTAATCAAAAATCTGACTTGTGGATTAAAGTTTAGGAAGAAATCACATAGTTGTATTTAATTAATCAAGGCTTTAAACAACCTAAATGAAAATACTCGATGATGATACCTCCCTGGCTGGCTGAAGTCAGATTTGCACTGATGATACATATTATGTTTCCTATACACTGAAATAATCACAATTAGTTCCCTACCTGGAAAAGTCACTTTGTCCTAGTAACACATTTAGAGGAACGCTGAAAACAGTGTGTGTTTAACAGCAGAAGGCACATTAGTTAGCCAGTAAACACTTGCAGCCTGCATGTAGCCTGGAGGTGACTCCACCAAGCTCATACAGCAGGTCAGCAGCAGGGTTATAACCCGAAAGGATGCCTTCCCAAGTCCAGCACGCTGTATGGTGAGTCACCCTGTGTCTCAGGAAAATATACTCACATCCAAAAGCAGATCCTTATACTGTCAAGAGAGTCATTTCACTAAACTTCGCGCTGTTTTGAATATAACCAGGCATCTCTGGGAGCAGGAAATTTTGCCTTTATCCAGAGACCAGGAGTTGAGCCTTCACAAGCAGCAGGTTAGCACACACCTGTGCACTGGGGCATCTCTATCACCTTCCTCAGAGAAGTCCTCTGCGGGCTGCTGCTGACAGCAGATGAACATGCCAGGCAGGCCTGGGGTCTCCTCCTGCCCACCAGATTTTATGTGCAGTCACTCATTGAATAGTATTGTCTCAGTGCATGCATCTCATACAGCGCAATAAAATAACATCATAATAACGTCATAAAATACATCTCACTTTATTGTCTCCGATGGTTACCTTTTTATATCTCTTATTTTACCTTGCCTTTTAATAAACAAAAACCATGTTTGTTTGCTTTGGCAGCAATATGAGAAAATGACAAAAATTTTTGCTATCAATTCCAGACCTCTCTGAAAGAGTGTATGAATGCAGTCTAGTTTAACTACAGCAGACATGTCCTAGGGTTGCAAAGATATGATGAAACACGTTTTACAGTTGAGCTTAAAAAAGAAAAAGAAGGGCTACATTCAATGGCAGAAAGAATTGATTTAAACACATAAAATATTACAAGCAAAAATCAGAGGTTAGAAGTAGAGTTGAAATGCAAACCATTACCTCCATTATCCAAAACAGGCTGTTTATTTACAGCTAGAAATCGTAGAAATGATGTGGCTTAATTGTAATTAAAACCTTTTGGTATCTTTAGAGCACCAGAAGTGTTCCACACGAAAGTAGCAGGGCCATGAGGCGGAGGAGGCTGCTGCAACTTAGAACAAGGACATCTTGGGCTGCAAGGAGAACAAAACCCTGACAAACATGATATTAGGCGAAGAACAATTCCAACTGTGGCAGGAAAAGAGGGTTTGTAATTTAATTTGCAGAAGGCCATACAGCAAAACTAGAGCTAAACTACTGGCAACATGTATTAGCTGAAAGAAGCATTTCAAATGAGAAAGGACCATCTGTTGGGAAAGACCCCAAAGCGGTCTGAGCTTAATTCCTGCCTTCGCCTCAGACTTGGCATTAAACAAGTCCCTTCATCTCCCTGGGACTCCACTGCCCATCTGTGAGCAAGGGTAATACTCTTTCTTTCTCCCAGGCTTTTGCTGGGCTGCTTTGGCATCCATGTAGACAGCAAGTTCTTCCAGGATGAGGCTGCATCTCCTACTAAGGGTCTGTTGGGACCAGTAATGGTGCAAGATAATAATATATGAGATCTTTCTGAGTTACAGGCTGCTCTGCAAACCCTAGTCCCTCCACAGAGGAAGCAATGGGAGCAGTTCTTAGGAACATTTATAAACATCTTCACATTTCTGACTTAAACAATTTGAGCAACTGCATTGCTGAGAGACTTGCTGAAGGCAGTCCCTGTGAGAGCAGAAAGTGTTCACAGAAGGGCCAGTGGCTCTATTTTGCATGTACACAATTTAAAAGGAGGGACATGTCCCCACACAAGATGAATTGAGCTCTACCTTTTTACAGGAACCCGGTCTTTAATACCATAGACTCAGAAGCCACAGCTCAAGAGAACTCTCTCTGGCATCAGCTAAGGCTCAGAAAGGGACAACATCCCGTCCAAACCTCCATCCACATCCAACCTGCCATGCAGCCTGGTGATTTACTTCTGCAGTGCTCCTGAGCAACCTGGGGCCATGCCCAGCCTGCTAGCACTGTACTCTGTACCCTCTCCCTGGTAGCTCCCACATTACCCCCCACCCCAGGTGACATGCTGACACATGCAACCTCACTGCCAGGGTTTCCCTGTGCAATGAAACAGTGCAAGGAAGAGGTGAAAAATAGCAAGAAATTGGTGTGTTGAAGATGGATTCCAGAGCAGGGTGTTCCCTTTGTGCACCATGGTGGATGCCCAGATCCATGCAGATATTTAGGCTGGGCCATCATGTTTCCTCACCTGCTCCAGGGTAAATAAGGCAGAATCCCTCAGGAGCATGGAAAAATGATGTTTGAGGAGGAGACATGGATGCCTCTTAACAAACTGTTTAAACAAGGCACCGCTGAAAGGGAAAATGAATGAGTATAAAAATGTAGCAGTAGTTGGAGCAGGTCAGCATGAATTTAGGGTGGGATGCATCACTCCTGGAGTCTAAAAGTTGTATCTAGCCTGGGCTAGTCATTGTATTCCTCCAGTGTTGATGGAGAGAGACAGGCCCCTCAGGTGAGCAACTCTGCCCAAAAAAGGACATGCCTGGGAGAGGCAAGGTGTTGCATCTAGACAGACCCAGGCCTTGTGCTCCACAAGGTGGCTAGCGCTAAAGTAATGTACTCCAGAGCAGAGAAGTCCTCTTCACCTTGCCCTGGAGTATCTGGTCTCTCTAACTTGGTCTGGATGATACAAGGCATTCAGAAAAAAACGTAAATAGGCAGGTTGCATCTGCACATTAAACCAAGAATAAAGCCTCAGCTGGGTCTGTATCCAATTCTTTGGCACATCAAGGATGGGAAAGGACACATGGACGGCTTGTTCACTAACCCATACTCTCCCTGCCAGAGAGCTGTGCCAGAAGTTATCAAGAAAGCTGCAAAATGAAAGCATGATATGCTGTGGTAATTATGTGTGTTTGGATTTTTTTTTTAACAAGTGTTCTGCCTTTTACTAAATATTCTAGGACCACTGTTGTCCTATTTCAGTGCGGTTAGTCGTAAATATAATCAGTTCATCTCGATTAACTCTATCAGTGCCACAGAGGTCCACCCCCTTACCAGCTGCAAGAGGGCTGAAAATAGCTATGATGTTTGAAAGGACCAGAGAAGCTATTTGGCAGTTGCCTGGGAAAATGTTTTGTGGCATCCATGAGCATGCAGCATCTTTTCCAGTGTGGCAATTTAACATCACTCAGTGGTTACTCAGAGTAGGTCTTCCCCACCTAAAGCAAAGAAAAAAGTTCCTTCAGATCCCTCCAAAAGAGGGACATCTTTTGGAAGTGCCACCCACTACTGACTAGGGTCTGCCATTGTCACCTGTACCAATTGCAGAGGTCACAATGCATTTGTAAGGAGCTTTGAAAACTTCTTCCTCTGCATAGTAATAGTAATCTCTTTGTATAAATACACACACCAGTGAGCTCAAGGTGCAAAAATACTTAGAGTTCGACTGAGGATGGTCAGAAAACAGTATATCACCTGAAGGAAGAATTCATGTTCAGTGACCTTAAAGACCTGATCTCACATTTGCCCTGAGCAATCACAGCTAAGTAACTGCAATGCGAGCACATATTTAAGTATTTACACAAGGAAAAGGACCTGATGACCTTGATTATATTCACATTGTATTTCCTGTTGTTCGTACTTCTTTGGTGGAATTACTACAATATATCTTCCTGTCCTGGGAGGCTGCAGCCAGCCTCTGCAGCACAAATGCTTAGAAGTTTAGCTGTATTTTTTTTCTACAGCTCCTCTCCTGTCCTGAATTTTAAGACTGCCTCAGCAGCTGAGAGCTCATGACTCCTTACTGCAGTGTTGAGAAGATATGCAGAAGCAAATCTGAAGGCAAGAATTCCCTGCCCCAAAGCTCCCTTGAACCTCAGGCATCAGTCTCAGCAGACAGACAGCTGCTGTTTCAAACAGCTCTCCCACGACCTGCTCTGTTGAAAGACTATGCTGAAAATACACATTTCCAAATGGTTTGATGGCTGTTATTTAACAAAAACTGTTGCAAGCAAAGCTGCAAGAAACTTCATAGCTGTAGCTTAGGAGAGGCAACATTTTGAAATTTGCAGCCAATTATTTGTCGTAACCTTCTGTTGCAAGCAAAACCGCAAAAAACTTCATAGTTCTAGCTCGGGGGGGGGGAACATTCTGAATTTTTCAGCCAATTATTTGTAAATCTAGCCACCTGCACATGATTTTTTTCACTGAGGACACACCAGGTACAGAGCAAAACAAATGACCCTCTCCCCCCCTCCTAAAAATCTTGTATGTCATAAGTTCAAACACTGAAATGTTGTTAAATGCCAGAATCAAAGTATTCATTTTCCRGTGCCTAGACCTGGAGATATGGGCCCCACTTACATACTATTTACATGCTATTCCACCTGCTTCATTCATTGCGCAGGACGCAATGGCAAGTGGTTTGCAGCTGATGTACTCAGCTTATTCGTAGTTCATTGCCAATGCAGAAGTTGTTCCAATTCTGTCTGGAGACCATTCTCTGTGGTTTTGGGGTCTCGTCACAGAAGTTATGCCCCAGTGCTGGCCAAATGGAGTAAGGTATTCCCCGGGCCCCTTCAAAAGCCCTTTTTGTGATTCTCTGATCTTTGCCTCAGGTAAGGATTTGCCTTGCTTTAATTTGGACAAAAGGCTAAAAAAATCAAGTTGTGCCTTGGCTGATTGGGGAACCAATTTGCATGGTGCTGCAGCCTACCTCCAAAGGTCGGACTGTCTCAAGGCTTGAAGGAAGAAGTATTCAGCTTCCCGGTTCCTCTCCTGCTTTGTGGCCAGATAGCATCCCTTCTCCAGAAGGCACCTCCTTTCCCCAGCATGGGAACAACAGCTTAGAGCGCTCTGTCCTGAAACGTGTGTCCAGCCTCAAGGGAAATTAACAGTCCCAATTTTCTCATTAATGCAAAATGTTCTTCTACTTCCAGCTCCACCAGAGCAGTGCACAGTGCCACATCTCAGAGGGCTGGCTGCATTATGGAAATCTCCAGATCCTGGGAGATAAGAACTGCTGGACCAGCTCAGAATAGTACCAGTGTCCAGTACCAGCTGGACGCTGGAAAGCTACTGACGTCAGAAGATACAAAGAAAACAGGGACAAACCACTGCGGAATAAGCTTCCTTATGTCCTGGAACATGGAGGTATATATCTTTTAAAACAGCTTTTCTCTGTGTAACATAACTGGAGAACCTGGTTGCAGGAATATCTTGGGGCAATGAATTCCCTAAGCTATGTATGAATCGCTAACAAAAGTGTCTTTATACCAATTCCGGATCTGTTACCTTTCAAGTTTATTCAGTGTCCCTTTGAATGAGACACTGTTGTAATTGTCTAAAAAATAAATTTGATTGCCTGCTTGACCTTCTTTATGCTGCTTATTACAGTCATTTCATTTTTTATTCATTCTCTCCTGGGAAAAAACAGAGACAACATCATCACTCTAGCCACATTCAGAAGTACTTATATTGCTTGTCTTTAAGCCTTTGTTGTTTCCTTGTTTTGTTTTGGATGTGGCACAATCAGAACTTCACACTGGCTTCAAGGTGGGAGCGTGCATTCACTCAGCAATGACAATGTCAGCTTCATCTCCATTTACAACTTCTTTTTTAATCTGTCAAAGGTTCTTGTTCCTTTTTGTCATCAGGAAAGGAATAGAGAACAAAGCAGACAGCATCTCAATGACGCTGTGCCACTCCATGGCTTGCCTGCACCATGAGCAATGTGCACAGATCTGCTCCCATCTCAAAAGTTCCCCCCGGGGGCCTGGAAGAGATACAGAGAAGGGCAACACTGCCATCGAAAGTTCTGGGAAGGCTTCTGTGCAGAAAATGGTTACACAGATGAAGGAAAGACCAACAAATTTGTTGATAGTGGTCTACTAAGCTGGAGTGGCCAGAAGAGAGTGAATAGGTGTAGATCGATAACTGTTTTTTCCAGTGCAAGAGTTCGGGTACACTAACTGAAGCTGGGAATCAGCAGGTTCTGCAAAGCTATGAGATACCAGGTTTCCCCTCCTGCTATGGGCTTTAGGTTGCACTTGTTGATACCCATTGCCATCCACCAGTGCAGGGTGGATCCTAAATCCAGTTCCCCTTTTCTGTTGGGTCTTCTGAAGGTCAGTGTTCTCTAGGGCTGACCATCTTATCYAAATACAGGGTACTTGCAAAGTCATATACTGACAAAGACCAGCCCTGCTCCAGAATCCAACTCTAAACTAACACTGAGTCCAATCACTCCTTTCATTCTTGAAGCCCACTTCTAACCAATAGTGGGTCTTTACCCATCAGCCCATCACTGTAGGATATCTTAGTCACCTCTTTGATTGCTAATTTGAGATACTTGCATATACCTGCTTGGAGCTGTCTCGTTTTCCTTCATAGGTGCCATGCTAACTGTTTTCCCCCGTGTTCTTCAAAGGATGTTTATTGGTGCTGCTTTTGGATACTGATTTGACCTATCTTTTGGCACCAAGTTCAGCCTTGCAAGGCAGCAGTTCTCAGCAGCACCCTTAAGTTGTTTAAAGCACATTATGACAGACATTGTATGATGGTTTCCCGCTATTACAGCTGATGCTGCACCAGTCCCACCATATGGATAACAGTGCATTCCAGTGGCCCTGCTGCTGAGTTCTGCAGAGTTCATCACAGGTGCACTCACAAGGCCTTTCTGCTGCTCATGTTATAAACCTCCTCACAAGATACTGAGTGTCACAGTGTCATCGCTGTGGCTTAGTAAGTCACTCACAAGCTATTTACAGAGCTGGCCCTGTTCTGTTATTTTGATATTTTCCACCTAGACACAGCATTTCTTTCTGGTCTTGGGTGGGTTGGTAACGAATGCTATGAAATAGCAATGAATAGCCAGGCTTCTGCAGCAGGGACGCAGGATGGGATGCCATCCAGGATCTGCTGAAGTCATTCCCTGATTATCCGAAGGGATCGCTGTCCAATGACAGACAAAAAGCCCTTCCTCTAGGCTGGATGCATTCTCCCTGCGGCGCTGGGAGCTTTTGCCAGCCTGAGAAATGAGAGACTGGGATTCAAAAGAAGTAATCTTTTAAAACATAAATGACCAAGCTGATTTACTTCCAAATACATAACAACAACAAAATTGCTGTTGGGCAGGGACCTCGTTTGCCAAGTTTCAACACAGAGCAAAATTTTACAGCAGGGTTATAACCACTTTAAATACCATTATTGGTTTAGAATGGAAAAGCTGGCAGACTGTTAGCTAAAACTGCCCTTCTGAGTGATGCTTTAATAGGATGCATATCTCACATATTTGATAATTTGAAGATCCACGTGATAAACTCCAGAGCCATGTGATAAACCACATACAATAATCCTTAGCCACCTCCTCTGCGATTTTCCTGGCTCCAGAACATTTCCAGAATTTTCTCTAATAGTTCAYTCCCCTCCAGCAGTCACCACACTTCAAAAGTAGACTTCCAAAGCCACATTTTTTCCCTTCCCAGACTGTGAAATTCCCTTCCAAAGTGAATCAGAAGTAGAGGATCAACAACGGTTCTGAACTGGACAGAGAACTAAGAAATTATGTCTAATAACTACCAAAAAATGTTATAAATAATTAGTTTATGAAAAGGGGACCATTCCCAAAGGAAACCAAACTTGAATGTAGTATTGAAGAAGGAGTGGTTGAAGTTCTGATACTGACAATCACAGAAAGACATTTCAATGAATTTTGAAAAATGTGTGTGTTACAACTTGCCCTTCCTTGGAGCTGCTGGAAATGTAGGCTTTAACTAAACTAAATTTGCAGAATTGAGCACAGATTTAGGCATCTGTGTTGAATGCCTCTTCTGAGATGTCTGGAAAGGGTCAGATATAGCCAATGTTTTCTGAAAAATCTCTTTTGGGAATTTCACTTGAGGACCCCAGAACAAAGCCAAACCCAAATAAGTAGTCTCTTTGGCAAATCCTAGCATTGGACAGGACATCTAAATCCCGATGGGGCATGGGATAGAGAAAAAGGAAATCTGGTTATGGACCAGCTCCAGCCCTCTCTTACATTGCTCCTCTGCTGTGTTTTATATGCCCTTCTCCCAAGCACATCCACATATCAGCTTTGTAACAGGGAAATGGGCTTGCGAGCTGGTGGGATGGACCTTCCCATGTGATCTGAGCATGAACAGGGTGAGGCAGGGCTCCAAGGATGGTGCAAGCATGAGGAAGCTGATGAAGAAGAGCCACCAGTCCATTTCTTCTCTGCAGGGCCTGAGCCGAGCTGGATGCAACCTTGCAGTGTGTGCATGTTTCAGAGCTGCTCCTGGGGTACACTTTCACTTGGCCTCAAACAGCCTCATTCTGGAAGTTCATAGGAAAGCTGAGAAAACTGTCACAAGCCTCGTGCTTAGTTTGCATTCATTTCCTTCCCGAACTCTCATTACCCGAAAGAGAAGGAGAGAGAGAGAGAGAGAGAGAGAGAGAGAGTGTGAGTGCATTCAAGTGGAAATGGTTGGAGTGCACTTAGAGGAATTTAGCCAAAAGGAAAAGGATAGATGATGGTGCCTTTTTTTATTCTCTCCAAAAAAAAAAAAAAATCCTCCAGAACTTAAAACTGTTTTAATCAGCTGAAAAACATACGTGGGCTTTACAGCTCTGAGACAGCTTGCACAGGCTCTGATAAATGCCTATCGCTCATTTGCATACGCTAACAGCTACACTTTAATCAGCCTCCTAATCCCTGATGATATTAATGAATTTTTTTTATGCTCTCTCTCTCTCTTCTCTCCCCCCCTTTTTTTTTTTTTTTTTTTTAGTATCATGTTTGCTAATTCAAAACCGATCAGCGGCTTCTGTGTGCCTTTTTTTATGCAGGAAATAATGGGTGAGCTTGGTACTCCTGTTATCCTGCTCTCACAAATAATTAAGACTACAAAGGGTACAAATCAGTCTGAATGCACGGCACAAAGGCTCAAGCTATGCAAAGGTCTTTTTCTCTCTCTCTCTCTCTCTCTCTCTCTCTCTCTCACTCCCCTCTCTCTTTCTTTCTCTCTTTTCATTTATTCTCTCCTTCTGACAAGAGGTGGCTTAGAAAGATGCTTAGCAAAGCAATGAACTGGTCACTCCCAAATAGTAAGATTTCCCAGCCATTTTAAATGCTTGTGATACACAATTGGACTTTTTTTTAAAAAACCTTTGCTCTCTCCATTATTTTGTGCATCCTGCTTTTGGGGGAAGAGGCTGCCTGTTGGACAAGTCTTCCACTGAAATGCTGAACCTTTGTTTTAGTGGTTCTGATTTTCTCTTTGAGAGGGCTTGGCAGGGGACAATGCCACAGATTTTGAGGGAGGGAGACATAGAAAGGTCTTTCCTACATGTGGCCACAGGAAGAAGGAGTAGGGAACATACTGAATCCCTTTGCTGTGAAAAAACATCTACATGAACCAAATGCAGGGGAATTTATCAGACTTTGGAGTAGATCAGAGGCTCTAGGTGGACCCAGGCTCCAGACTACCCAGAGACCTCAAGTGAATGCCCAGACCACCAGGCAATGCTTCCCCACTCTGGCCAAGGTCAGCTGGTAGATCCAGTTGCTTCTGTAATGCAGACCTTTCCCTTCTCCTGTCCTGCTCTTAGGTCCAGCCAAAAAGCTTCAAGGTGAAGCGGAGTTTGCACCAGACTCTCTACAAGTCACCCTCTCTCTTCCAGCCAAAGCAGGGCTGATGGGACAACACTGATGAACCCTTCTGCTGTGTGAGAGTGTGTGTGCCTAATCAAACCCGTGCACTGCTTTCCCTTTCCACAGCCCCTCCAGTCCTCTCTTCCCAAATTTCACTGACTCACCGCTCTCACACCATTACTTTTCAGGCTGGATACTTGCAGTCTACCTCTCTGTGCACAAATTGTGGATAGTTCATATCCATATATTTGCTTTCTGTTATGCTATACAGCACCAGGAAAAAAAAAMCAGAAAGCATCTGGCTTCAAATAAGTGGTCACCAACTGAAAAAGACTGAGAAAGTCTAATGGAGCTACTGACCTCCAAGAGATCTTGCACTTGAAGTAACTCCTCATCTTGAACTTAAATCAAGTATAAAACTAGTATTTCTGAATCCTCCTGGATTTTGCAGAGCCCRTGAGACACACTGATCCACAGAGCAACAGATGGCCAGTCAAAGTACTAGAGACTGTGATGCATTCACGTGGAAATGTATTGGTGGAGATACATAGACCAACATGGTGGCCTGCTCAAGGAAGACACTCAGAAATGTGTTTTCTCTCCACATTTGGTATGAAACAGAGAGGCCCAAGTGACATCATTGGCCATAAGGTTGAAAACCACTGCTGTAGTTCAGCAGAAATTATGCACAATGTAAAGCCCCACTGGCACTGAATGACAAAACAACAGCCGAACCTGACTGGATGACAAAATGACACATTACTGAATGCATACAGAGATCTTTAATGGTCACTCTAATAAAACACACTTTAATAAAACAAGCAAAATAAGGATTTGTACAGATTAAAAAAGTTGGGTGCTAACATTAAAATTAAACCTGCAAGCATGTTTGACGTGCTCAAGTCTAGACTTCCAAATTCAAGAAGACTTTCAGATTTGGATGCTGGGAAAGGTTGATGGAAAAGGTGCATACTTTTACTCACTAACTCTCTTAGCAGATGCAAGCAAACATCTCTTTAGGGGCCTCAGCACTAACATATCATGCCCAAATCTCAGATGATTAAGATGGGGCAGAAATATCCACTGATAATCTGATGCTCAGCATTGACATAACACAAAAATGTGCAGCAGCTGAACATCATGATCTCCCCCTTCAAAGTGGTCCAAGTAAACTAATCTCTTATTTCTCACATGGAAGAGGCACTGCAGAATGCTTCTTGCAGATAGTCCAGAGCAGCCCAAAGATAACTGGAAATAGAATGAGGTTTGGTGTAAAGGGAAGCTGTCGTAGAAGGATCAGCACTGAAACAGTCTGAGGTTAACAGGGAGCTTAAGACCCTAGTTGATGCAAAGTCATTTTGGTCAGTGGCTGTCTTGCAAGATGATAGCTGAGCCAGACTAAAACATAACAAAAACTATGCTTGCACTGAAAAAGAAATACTGGCAATTGTTTTAGATCATGAGTATTTTCATGAATATGTTTATGGGAAGAATTCAATCAAGGTAGAAAGAGACCATAAAGCACTAGGAGCCACAGAGCAAAACCCATTGTACAATGAGCCACCTGGACTTCAGAAAAATGTAATGAAATTGCAAAAGTACTCATTAAATGTGAAATACAGGCCCAGTAAGGAGCTTAGCAGATATGCTTTCAAGAACACCTATAAATAATGAAAGCAATGAACTGCAGGAAGAGGAGTTTGAAGTAAATATGAGTCAAGTACTACCCGTGTCTGAAATGAAATTTGACAAGTTCAAACAAGTAACACAAAATGACCCAAGTTGACAACAGTTTGGGGAAAGTAATTCTACATGGATGACCAAAGAAAATGTCAAGCCAGTGCTGAGCATAAAAACTTGTTGGACTAGAGATATGAAATTGCTGCAGTTGATGGGGCTGTGCGCAAAGAACATCATGTCATAATACAATATCAGTATGCGGTCAGAAATGCCAAGTGTTTTTCAGAGTCTGGATGCGATAGGGTACTGAGGAAAGAAAAGAGGTGTGAGGGCTCCACGTGGACCAAGTCTGAATGTCATCATCAAAAGCAAATGAGTCTTCAAAATATACTGGAGCAAGGCTAATGCAAAAGAGCCTCTGACATGACCTGAGGATGTGATTAGAGGTGCTCCAAGTTTGGTGAGGTCTCAGTAATGGGAAATATGAACTCTCAGCAAAGATCCACAGGTCCGTTTTCAGTTGGCATGTAACAGATCAAGGAATACTTTGCAGATCTCCATTTTCTACTTTGGGGATAGCAGATGAAGTAACAATAAGTAACTACAGGCAACAATAGGTAACAGCACACAAAATGTAAGCCATCTTCTTGTCTGTTCTCCTTGGTCTACCAAGCACACCATAGCAAGGCCATTCTTAATAGCTAAACTGTAGTAGAAAAGTCTTTGCAAACACCAAAAAACCTGACAGACCAATCAACCAACTACAAGAACCAAGAGTATATCCACATATGACCCCAAATGAAGCACCAACACACACTCTAGTGATATGAAAGGCAAGATGCTTGTTGAATTCAGTGGCAAGGCAAGCCCTCAAGAGATGGAAATAAATGAAGGATCTCCACATTATGGGTGGATGCTTTCAGTACAAGTGAGCTCAGTGGAGAAGGGGCATTTTGCCCAAATACAGATGAAGAATTAAAAGGAAATCCCAAATTTCCATTGCGTGGGAAGGAGACATTATCTGTATTACCCCTTTGTCTGGGTATTTCTGGATTTATTTCAGCATATTATTAAGGACCATCAGCCCATGCTTTTAGAGCTGCTCTGTACATGAGAAGAAGTCTTCAAGGCAGCAGGGGACCTTTTGAAGATATCACCTTTATGTCAAAATCTAGCCCTATCACAACTCCTGTAGATATCTGCACTGTTGACAGATTTGCTCTGGTGCCAGCATTAATTAGATCCAAGACAAGTTGTTCACTGAATAAACTGAATCTATGAAGTGACTTTCATGTTCCATCATCCAGTAAAAAAAATCATGAACATATCACAACTCCCTGGGAAATAGCAGATGATAATGACATTACACAGGGCAGTAGCTGTTCTTGTAAACYGGTGCTATCTGTTTCTACGACAGTACATGAAGACCAGAAACCTCCCCATATCCAAATCAGCTTGTTAACTCTTCTTTAATTTTTTGATTGTTGATACACTTTGTCATATCCATGTGTATACAAAAAGATCAATTTGTTCATTCATAGTAGCAAAGAATGGCGAATATGAGCTGACAATATGTGTYCAGCCCTGG
>NW_020450252.1:94283-114283 GCF_003343035.1 Apteryx rowi | reverse complement strand
GCAAAAAACACTGTTTCTTTGAATGGCTTTTGGGGGCCTATTATGTAATTAGAAAAAAATAAATGAGCAAACACAGCCAGATCTTTGTCTGATATAAACCAGAGTAACTTCACTGAAGTCAAAACAGCTACAAGCCTACCTACACGCATTGACAGTTTTCCCCAAACTCGACCATTCCATTGATCAGGAAACTTTGGGGCATCCTGCACCTACTTACTCTGACACCAGCATAAATCTCCATATGGATAAATTGAGGCGTAGGCAGGATTACCCAGGTAAACAGCATCAAAGAGACATGAAAAGTAGATGAATTAATGCTCTAAAGAATTAAAGGTGCTCATACAACTTTAATTCATCTCCCCTTTTTGTATGCCTGATGACCCTGACTTGGATTCAAATTGTTTTTTTCCAGAGGATCCTTACCCTCATCCAGCGCACATGATAGGCAGTGGCCCTACAATTAGCAGCCCTTCAATATTCCTCTGAGTTTCAGCTGCATAATAGGTGGCCCCAGGCCTCTCTGCCTGCACAGTGTTCAAGCCCTGCATTGACTACAAAAATGATTATTTCCAGTGAGGTGCTTTTGTTTTTGCAGAACTAAACAAAAACACTTAGACAAAGTATTCTGGCTGGAAATAATTTTTGACATTACAACCAAAATGTTTCAGCAAATTTGACATGACTTCATGGGCTTTGGGAAATGAAAGACTCAGCTGCAAGATTTCTCCCAGCTCTAACTGAAACCATTTGAACCAGTGTAAAAATGATGCTTCTGATGATTCCATTCCCCAAAGCAGATCCTACTCTCAGGATTCTTGCCTCAGCCCACTCCTGACCTCACATCACGGGGAGCATGGGCACACATGTTCCCCATTGCCCTCACACCCCTGTTTTGAAGCAAAGGAACAGAGCTTATGGTGTGGTCTAACCCACTCTCCCGCCTGGATGAGCAGAACCTGAAGCTGTAAGGCCTGCCAAGGATGTACCCACCCCATCGTGTAGACAGTCACCTCTTCCCCATCCCCAGCTCCCCATCAGGTTCCTTGGATGATCTGTTCTATATTCCACCTCTCTGTCCATCTGTTTGTCACTACAGAAGGCTCTGTGCAATCAGTACACGTGTGATCGCCTCTCTGTTGCCTGAGTCAGCTGGAGAAATGCTTGGACCATGGGAAATCCAGGCCGCTTTCTTGTTATCCCAGGCCAAACCACATACCAAGCTGCTAGCCCATACTGGCAAAGGGAAAACCTTACTTCCTTCCTGAAACCCCAAGCTGCACAAGCTCTGCAGAGCCATCTGACTTGACCAAAACCTGGAAGATGATTCTGAAGGAGAGAAAAAGCCCAGATCTGTCATTAAGCCAAATGTCAGGTCCCCGCAAAAACTAAAAATAGAACACAAAAGTGCCAGACCTTCTTGACAATGAGGTTGTCAGAATTTTTTCCCTTAAATAAGTAACAATGCATTTTCCCTGCATCACACTCTTGGAACTGGCTGGACTATATTTTACTCATGCTTTCACACACGCACACGCACACGCACACACACACAGTCACACACAGAAAGATCAGCCCGAGCCAACGGCCTGCAACTGAAAATTTCATCCTGAACAGTTACATGCTGGCAAGGACATAGCACTGAAAAACAGAATCTTTTAATGGGAAATGTCTRGCAACCTTAATTACAGGCACCACTGCCAGCTCCACCAATAATTATAGCTTAGTTTCAGAATCATCCATGTGCTAACAAATATATTTAATGGCAAGAGCATTTACCAGTGGTTCACCAGGAAAGACTCCCTACCAGCTAGAAGACAGAGCAGCAAGATGCGGAGATGACCTTATGTTGTCTGTTTGTCTCTAGGTAGGGATCTTAGTCTGTCTAGGCAGAGGTGAGCCACTCCACTAAGTGTCTCAGAGAAGCCTCAGGCTGCTTTAGTTTTCTTCTATCTGCTGGTGACTCTCCAGGGGATATTTTAGTCCCTTGTGACCACCAGCAAGTGGGTCTCTTGCATCTTTATGTAGCCTGCAATTAAAAGAGAAGGGATACACAAGACACCCTCAGTCTGCTCCGTGATTCCCCAGTGGAGCCAGGCAGCTTTAGAAGAGAGGCGCTTTGGAGCCACTGCATTGCTTCAGAAACAAAAAGTTGCATGCAGCATACAAAAATTTCAACAGACCCCATCACAGACTGTGTTACTATCTGCAAGCAATACAGCTCTTCTCCCTCTAAAAGGCTCTAGCAGAGAAAGCTCTACCTGGTGCTGAAACCATTTCTGTCTGGGACTTCACAGCCCTGTCAGCTGCCAGATGTCTCCAGATTCAGGTGAAAAACCTGAAGCACCAAACATCAGAAGTTAACTTAATTGAGTTCAAAGGCTTTGGTTCAGACTTTAACTGAGGCTCTGCTAGCCGCCCTTTCAGCTATCTGCAGCCCAAAGGCTCCAGTGCACGCAGCTGTGGTCACTACTTTACTCCAGTGGGCACTGAATTCTGTCCTGAGTGAATTTATAGTAGTGTTGAAATTCTCATTACAGGGAATCAGAGAAAAGAAAAAGTGGAAAAGGATTGGGGCAGCATTTAAATCAGTGAAGACATGCTGGAGTGCAAACCACTTTGAGGTACGACCCCCAAAGAGGGAAATGTAGGTAGCAGTGGACACACTTCAGCACTCCCAAAAGTGAGAGAAATGCTTTTGGCTTCCAAGTTATTTTCTCTTATAAGGGGAGAACTCCATCAGAAAGACTGAAACACTGCAAAGCCCTGGGACTTCTCCCCCTGTGGTTTTCTCAGTTGGTGGGATGTATACAGAAGGCATCATTTCTCTCCATGTAACAGCACAGAGGGAACAAAAGATGATAATATACAATTCCACCTCTAGCAGGACACTCCCTGTTTTCCATCTGCAGTCTAAAGGCAACGTCTCATGAGAACATGGTGATTTTTTTCAGGCAACTAAGTCTTTCAAATGATACAGGGTAGCTTGCCCTCCACTCCATTCAGTCCTCTGTATGGACTTTTAAATCCAGCAGCTGGTCACCGGATTCCCTTCTCTCTGCACACTGAGCTGATCTCTTCCCCAAGCTGGTAGGAAGCGTCCTGGAGAAGTACAATCACAGAATAATTGCAGCTTGGAGGGACCTCTGCAGGTCTCTAGCCACCCCCCCTGCCCCAAGCAGGGCTACATTCAAAGCTAGATTGGATTGCTTATGGTCTTATCCAGTCAAGTGGTGAATTTTTCCAAAGATGAAAATCACCCCAGCTCTCGGGACCCCATGCCAGTGTCTGGCCACCCTCAGCATGAGGAATACTCCTTATATCGAGTTGGCATTCCCTTTGACATAACTTGTGTCCACTGCTTCTTGTCCTTTCACTGGGCACCTCTGAGAAAAGTCTGGCTTTATCTTCTCTATAATCTCCTTTGGGGTAGTTGAAAACAGTGCTAGATTCCCCTCCTTCACCCTCCTTCTCGAGGCTGAATAAAATCAGCACCCTCAGCTTTTGGCAAAGCCTCTTTATTGTCAGAATATTTTTTTGGTCCCAAAATTTTAACCAGCTCTAAAATCATCAACCCAGGACCATTACAAAGGAGAGAAATGACAGTATGAAACCAAATGCGTCAGGCAGGCTAGTGTTTTCCGTAAAAATCTACTATGGCAGCATCTATCCAGTGGAGAACATTCTCCCAACCCCTAATATTCAGAAACTGTTTTTTGCCTTGAAGCGTGAGGATTCATACTCTTTCCAAAAAAAAAAAAAAGGTTGTTTTTAATCCTGGGTCCTGCAATTTCAATGGCTCTTGTTATTTATATTCATGGTTAATCCCTGCCTGATTGACACTCACTAACCTGTTGGCCTCAGCAGGCAACAGGGATGGGATTTCAGACATGAGACCATAGGTTATATTTTTCCAAATGATCATGCCAGTTGTAGGGAGTCAGGGAACGAAACACAGTTCACAAGCACCTGGTCGCACATGACCAAGGTTGAGAACAAGTTACTCTCTGCGAGCTGATCCACTGTGCCAGCATATGTTCCGCACACACATCCCTGCCCTCCCAGCTCCGGTCTGGCCCCAGCACTAGAGAACGCGTTATTAGGGGCCTGAAATCAAGCTAGTGCCTTTTTATTAAGTAACTGGCCCTTCCTTTGCTTATAATACCTCATTCAGCTGGAGAGTGAGACCTGCAGAGCACATCCTGCTACTTCACTGCAGCAGTCAGGAAAATTGCCTTCTGTAACCACTCAGCAAGCGAGGTGCAGATTCTGGGAGTCAAATCAGTGTGCTTTAAAATATCTCATCTGTGAACTGAAATGTTCCCAGGTACAACAGCATTTCACAGATAAACCTTATTTCTGGGTTTCAGCTAATATTCTAATACTATTTAAAGCCAAAATGTCCTTTTTTCTCCCTTTCCTTCAATATATTAACATTCTTTTGTCCTTAATTCCACTTTAATAACAGCTTTGTTTTAGAATTGTCATGGGTTTTAAATACTGTCTTTAGCATTTTAACCAGTCTCCAACATTTGGCAAAGTTCTTGAATTCCTGTCAAATCCGAAGTTGTACTGGCAGCCTGGCCTGGGAGTCTTGCTGTAGCTCCAGAAATCAGAGCATGAGCCTCACCACCCCACACTCTTCTTATCCATCACAACTGGGAATGGGTGTCCTGTCATTCAAACCGGGGAAGTCTACGGCAGGCAGATGTGAGGCTGGTCACAGAGCTCTGGTTGAATCGCTGCAGAAATTGGTGTGCTCTGGGCACAATCTGGGTGGCAGGGCTGCAAAAAAACACCCATTCTGTGTACTTGGCTTCGCAGTGCCGCTGGGAATTTCTTTGTGATTGTCCACTTCAGCAGCTGACAAAGAAGGATCAGCAAGGGGGTAAAGGGGACGTGAGCAGGGCTTGCCTGCCCTGTGATCATCTCCAATATAAAAGACTGAAGGGATGTATCCTCTTTCAGAAGCTTTGGGGTGACTGGACCAGTATGTGGAAAGCCAAAGGAGGTGCAGAACACTCCCAGAGACATGCAATGGGATACCCAGGAGAGCTCAGTGTAAGTGATGTAGTGCTCCAGAGGAAGGAATTCACTTGCTGGGAAGAGTGTGACCATTTTTCTCTGCCTTTGGCCCTATGCTGCAGAAGCCACCTCTGCAAGGACTCAGATGTGCTACTGGGTATGTATCTGAAGCCACTGTCACAACATGTAACACTTGCACTGAACTTATTTTGGGCACTGTGACTCACCCACCAGTTCTTAATCTGTAACAGCAGCTGAGGCCTCAAAGGCTCCAGCCCCCTGCACCCCCACCATCCTCTTACCTGATGATGTATCAGAGGTCTCTTGCGGTAGGACAAAACCTCGGAAGCATCCCCAGGGAGAAGACTGTAATCTGGGCTCCTTGGCATCCCATTCCCAGTTTGCATGATGCTGTGATATGTAAATCAAACAAAAAATGACCCTGGTTTCCAGGCACACTTTAAATTTAGTATCTCAGAAGCATTTCATTTAGGCTTAATAAAAGTTATGATACGTTGATTAAATACCAGCTGAGGGCTAAAAGAGCGCTTCCTGAGCTTTATAGGGCTGCAGGCAATAAATTGTGCTGCCACCTAATTATTCTGTCTGACTGGGGTCTCCAAAACAGAACACAGCGCATATTTGTCACTTTGCCAGGGTAGGAGGACCCTGGGCATTTTAAACTTTATCATTGCTCCATGTTTGCAAGGGAGGCAGAGGGGTCTGGGCCCAATTCCACTTCTGCCCATGCCACAAAGCACAGACCTATCCCCGCTGGGTCTGCCAGGGCCTCAGCGTACACACTGCAGAGCCACAACACCCTGGGTCTCGCTGCCCTGGGAGGTTTAGAGGGTCCATGAACTTCCCACCCTGAGCCAAAAAGCCCCCAGCAGGCCAAACTTGTGCCCCATGTGTGATGGAGCCCAATAAGGTCTGCACCATCCCAAGCTGGAGAGGCCACCAGGTTCCTGAAAGGGGACAATATACCTTCCATCCCCATAAGGCCAAGGGGATCTAGAAGTATATCATCTCCCCTCTCTAATCTATATAGATCATTATATACAGCACTTGTCACAGTGGTTTATCCTTCTCCCTCAGCTCAAAGTGAGAGCAGGTTGGCTTGTGAATTTAAGAACTTGGAAGGCCTGAGGAGCCCAGGGTGGCCATTTGCTCCCAGCTCAGCTCAGGGACCAGCAGCTCTTGCATGGGTGGATTACACCTGTGCGTGGTGGGTCTCACTTTGCAGAGGCTAGAGTGACCTCTTCCACAGCCCTAGCTTAGAGATGGAGAAGGGTGAACGTCCTCACACACTGGCACTACATCTTTGGTTCAGTCAGGGACTCCCTTGGAAAAGAGCAAGCTGTACAAGAGAGAGAGCCACCTTGTTACTATTCTCATAATCAATCAGGGTTGCCAAAATAGCTTTCTGTACTTACACTAATACTCCAAAATCATCTGTTTCAGACCCCAGTGAGAACATCTTATTCGGGGCAGGACCACATTCAGCAGAGGAAAAAAAACATCTTGAGGAAAATGCTTGGAACAAAACTTCAAGACATTGGGGATCAGATCGCTCTGTGACCTTCGGCAAGTCATGCAATTCCTCTTTGCCCACAGTTTCCACCCAGAGAACCTGCTGCTGTCTGAAATATATTCATGGGGTACACCTGAGTTGTTAGGGTCTTATTCTGCATACGTACAGCCCCTAAAACAATGCAGAGTCAATCTATCTGTTACAGTATTCACATCATTGAAAAAACAATTTATCCTTGTGTTGCAAGATGACGGGAAGAGAGCTCTTTAAAAAGGGATACRAAGAGTCGGTTCATCCCAAATTAAACTATCTTTTCTTTATTTTAAGGCAGATGTAATCCATTCATTGTTCCAAGTAAGAAATCTGCCATGCATTGGCAAATGCCAACCTCAGCTCTCGGACAGGATATTAAAATTCTTCTTTACCTTTGCATGGAAAATACATCTCCAAGCACTTGCATCTAGCCTCTTTGCTGGTTGGTACTGAGCACCCCATTAGAGCTCAGCAAGAAGGGAATTTCAGCATCCTGCCTAGGAAGCTTTCAGGATCAGGCCATGAATGATGATAGACAGTAAAGATACGTGTCCTTCCTGTCTTGTTTTTTCAGGGCTGGGGGCAGGGAGAGGGAAGAAAGGAACTGGTTTTTGTTTTTAACACCCTTTAATAGCTTCCACATTCTACATGTCATCTCCAGAATTAAGTAGGTGGGAGTATTTATCCATTGACTGTGAATTCATTCAATCCCCCAAATGCCAAATTAAAACAATTACACAAAATACCATCTTACAATCACACAAGATACCATCCTGAATTGTCAAGTACACTCTAACAAGGGGATCCCTCGGGTGAAAAGTGTACAGTGATCCAGAGCTGGGTGTCAAGCTCTCCCACAATAGAATTCAAAATAATTGTGCTGTTGTTTGACAGGTAGTAAAATTCATGGTGGACTATTAAATCAATGGCAATATAATGTGGAACACTGCAGATTAAAAAAAAAAAAAAAAGCTGGAGAGTTCACAAAGAGAGGCCATTGGCAAGATTCCCTCTGGAGTTCCTAATAGGTTTGATTTGTGGCAAGAAAGGCTGATACATGCACGAAAGAACAGATATAGAGGAAGACAGGAACGAAAGACAGAAACAGGAAAAGGGAAATAAATGTAAAGGAGGAGACAAGTGAGGGGAAAATGGGATTGAAAGAATTGGAGAGAAAGTGCCAGCAAGTTATTATTGTATATAGACACCTAGGTCTTACCACCTTTTGTGCATTATTTCACTGGTGTTCATTTTGTCACAGCCGAGAGCTCCTCACACAAGCTGGTGTATACAGTCTGCTCTGGCAGCCAGGAAGAGACCTATTGATTATGTTCAGAAAGTAAAATATGCTTTTATCATCTTAAGCAGGATTCATCCCAAATGTAGGAAACCCCTTCAATTTTGCAAAAAGAACTTTTTTAAAACACTTGTCTCAAAGCCAACATGTCAGGCTGAGCCAAAATAAATATAAAACTGTGTCATTGGAAGGGAAGACTATAACTTCCCATGACTGGATGCATTATCTTCTCCAGGCTGGAAACCAAGTTTTAAATCCTGATAAGGAATCTAGGGTGCTTGGTGTTCAGACTCTCAGGGCTAGTCAAGGATTACATCCCACTTGTGTCATACACATTTTAAGACAGAATGAGGGCCTCTTTCACACAGGAAGAACAAGAATTCTGGTGGCCTGACCCCATCTGGTATATAATTTTGCATTAATCACAGTGTCTTCATGAAATTATGCTTATTGGTTTCAAGGAAGCAGCTGTAAGTGCCAAAGGTGTTTGTGAGAAGGAATGCAGGTTTGCGTCTAAATACAACACATTAAAATGAGTGGGAGCTGAGGCTGGAGAAAGCTGTGCTGGCCACGATGGTCACAGAGGTTCACCTCCCAGGTACCGCAGTAGAAGAAAAACCACCTTCTTAAGCCACCTGGAGCCTGTTCCAGAGCAGGGGTTGAACTAGAGGGAACCTTTCGGAAAGCCATTTAGCTGTGAATTAAAAGGCACACAGTCATGATGGATTCACTGCTCTTCACGAGAGGCTGTTCCAGCAGTTAATTGTTCTCACTGTCAGCATCTTATTTTCCTTTGGAATTTATCACACTTAAGTCCAATCAAGTGCTCATCTTATGAGCGCTCTGTTACCAGAGTTTGGTTAGAAGTACTGGGTCTGTTAGAGCAAAGATCCCTTTAGTATCAGATGCCTGTATTGACACGGAGATACCACAGTCAAATCACCTCTAAATCTTCCCTTTGGTTGCCTGAATACACTGAATGCTAAGCCTCTGTGTGTAAGGTGGGTTTGCTGAACTCCTAGCTTTTTGTGACTCTCCCCTTAGCGTGAAGACCAAAACTGAATGCAGTCTTTCAGTAATGAACTCGCCGGCTCTGTCTGTGGAGGTAGGATCTCTTGTTTGCTCCAAATCAGTATGCCAGGTGTCACATAACCCTTCGTGACTCAGCATGACAAAAGGAAGGACACATTCAGCTGCTGGTTTATAACAACGCCAAAATCTCTTCAAATTCACTGCTTCCCAGGATATAATCTCCCAGCCCATCAGTGCTTCCTACATCTTTTGTTTCTAAGTATTTGACCTTGCATACAGCGGCACTGAAATGTATGTTGTTTGATTTGCGTCCAGCTTACCAAGTGATTCAGATAGCACTGTGCCAGTGATCTGTCTGCATCATTACTTGTCATACCATCAATCCTGATTTTGTCTACAAAATCTATTTAATTTTTTTCCATGCTATGAATAAAAGAAATATATATTTCAAAGACCATGATCCAAACATGCTGCACTGATATGATACCTAGCCATTGGTTACAGCACACTACTAGTTACCATTTCAGAATTATCAACGCATTTTTATCAGTTCATATGGCTCAGATTAATTTTATGAAACCATTTTTTTTCCAGTCAGAAAGTTCTCCAGTATTAACTGAGTAGGTCCCAGAATTCCTATTCAAAGATTTTTTTTTTCTTAAGTGAGAGTTATGATTTCACACTGACCAATATTTTTTTTTTTCCCCCACAAAAATGTCTTCTTTTTGTTACAAATTCCTAGTACTCTACAAGGAAAGCTTTGCAGGAGAATTATTAGACCAACTGAGTTGGCTGTATGAATAAGAGATCCTGCTTTCTCCTATCAACCTAACATCACTGACTATAAACATGTAAGAATACTGTAAGTGTATTATGCCTCTATTGTTAGCAAAAATTTTACCTTCTTCACCTTGCAGGGAGCTTCAAATATAACTTATATCCTTTTAGATCCATTCAAGCTCTGCTGAAAACTGAAAACCTGTTTCACTGAAATTTTCAACATTTCAAAATTTGTTTTAATTCTGCCTCAGAACAAGCTCCACATTTCTAAATTCCCAATGAAAGACAGTTTCTCAACATTTTCCCCCCATACATCAAAAATAATTGATGTTTCTTTTTGTCCTTAAATCTATTGGCTGTAGAGCCTAAAATTGTTTGCCATTTTCATGCAATTTTATTGAAAAGCATCAATATTTATAATTACATAATTTTTCCATCACCAGATAGCTCAGTGATTTTCCTCCTCAGTTTAGTGCGTAACTCCAGAGCAGCCTGTTCAATCACACCTGCTTATTGAAGACCCTGCATTTCAAGGGTCATCAGGCATTTTAGTCCTGGAGATCATCTACTTGACACAAATTGGGCCAGATCTCAAATTTTCCTTGGAAATCCCATAGATCAGAAAGAAAGAACCCAACTACCAAGGTTATATAAAAAGCAATAAAGCAATAAACCTCATGATGTGTGATGTCATGCCTGTTTTCATTTGGTAATCTGTGAAATAAAACCCCAGAATTTAGAATCGAGAGCTTCCTTAATGTGGAGTTAATACCTGATGCGATACCTGGCATCACCCTTAGGCTCATAATGCCCATAACAAGCTCGACAAGGCAGCACTTGCTGTTACAAACTCTCCTTGGGCTAAGTTAGATTTGGGGGGCTACCTAGCTTAAAAGGGCTGTCCCAACTTGAATAAGCTTTTACACTTGTTTAAAGATTTAGGTAGGCCTCATATGACCCTGATCTTTAACTTTATTTTCTGCACCACCCCTGCTATGCCAAAGGACATCATCCCCTGCCAGCGAGAGTGCCGCAGAACATGATGGCCTTGCCCCAGCTTGGCATCGCTTGACATCAGGACTTCACAAATGAGATAATGCAGGTGGATAGGAAAATGGTTTCAAATGTTTTTAGGGTTCGTAAGTGCACATAGAATGAAAATTCACCTTACATCTTATGTTCCTTAATATGAGTGGAATAACCCACCTGACCAAGTGGGAGGCGTACATGGATCAACGCATTAAGGATAGCTAGATATGAATCAAACATAGTAGGAACTGAGTGAGTCATATTGTGTGAAGAGTCATTTGGGAATTACGTATTGGGAGCCACTCCTGAACTAAAGCAGAAACATAACCACTCAAGGAATTTGGAAGACACTTAAGAACACACAGGATTATAAAGTACTCCTACTTTTGTCTGCTATTTTTTTTACATTTCCAAGCATGCTTAATTATATTGCATTTAGAAGTCAGCCAAGTCTTGAAGTTACATTGTATAGCAAAAATCAGGACTTTAGCAAACAAGTGTGTATGCTGTCCTTCGGATTCTGTTGCAAAGAATTACTTTGGTTTAAACACTGCCGCTGTCAGCTGAGATCCTGTCATTTGCTACTGTGTCCTTTAGCCACCTATAAAACAGTTTGTACAATAAACCCAGGTATTTCAGTGGTAATTAAAACCCAAAAGCAATTAGCCTTTTGTTTATTTCACTTGGGAATCCAACTAAAACCTAAATGGGAATACCAAAAAAGAAAAAAGAAAGAAAAGAAAAATCTCCAGCTTCAATGTAGGCCCAGATGTCTGAATGATGTCCTAATTAAGCTGTGCTATGGCATCACATAAGCCGCCCGCATATATATCTATGTATGTATGTGTGTGTGTGTGTGTGTGTGCACTTTATTATGTAGTGTACAGTGCTGACAGCCTCAGCAGCTCATTTGCAAGATCTGAGCAGGTGGTGATTAAGGATGGAAAAACTGGTCTGGGGGGGGGGGGGAAGGAAAGAGAAAAGCCCAACCTGCATAAAACTTTGCTGCAAGAGGGCTGGGAACAAGTGTCTCCATTCATGGGGATGCAAAAGGTCTGGAATCTACGTAAATGTGAGATCCTTGTAAGATCGCTGCACAAGGGTGTTTAGGGCTGTGAGAACTCCCCCAGGCCATATTCAGATTTTCTTCTTCTGCACAATCTAAATTCAAGCCAGAAAGGCATCAGGCCTGATTACCTACCATTCGATGCAGTGAGACTGGCTTTCCACCTTCCCACTGGAAAGAGGTTAGGCCTCCTCTTAAAAGTGTCTAACTTAGGCTTTGCACCTGTTTTCTCCAGTGGCTGGTCTGGGTACTGGGTCATCTGAATCGCTCATCGCCCTCTTTAGATTAGATGCCTCTGAATACATCCCCTTGGCTCCACCTCTGCTGCCTTTGGTGGCTGTGACAGCATTTGGGCTGGAGGTCACAGATTCAAGTAGCTCAAGCCAACTCTTTCCTCAGTGTGTGGAGGGAGAGAGCTCCAAATGATGGTCACTCTTCTCTGGGCCTGAAATGTCCTTTCCGGGGCAGCCAGGTGGACATCAAGGTGTTGGGACTCCAGTTCAAGGCCCCACACTACTGGGACAGAACAGGTACTGTCTCAATAGCAAAAAAAACAACAAAACAACAAAAAAAGCACAGAAGGTTGAATGGAGTGTTACACAACCTTCCCAACTTACAGACCAAACCTGACTCTGCCGAAGCACTGGAGCAGGAGTTCATGTTTGCTGATGTTTGTCTCTTCTGGCCCAAACGGAGAGAGGCTGCAAACCATTTCTCAAAGTTCTCAGCAGCAGTCCATCAGTGGAGTCTCCAGCCACTCTAATACTTCTCAGTCTGCTCCAACAGAAGGTGGTTTCACCTTTCCGGATTCTTTTAAAGGTGGGACAGACCGGGTTCTTGGCAGGAGTTAGAGACAGCTCGCATTAGTTTCTGGGCCTGGGTGGAGGGCCCAAGTAGAACTGGGACCGGAGAAGAGCTGCTTTCCCAGAACAGAACTGCAGCTGTGGAGAAGTACAGGTCTGGGAGCAGAAGAAAGGGAGTTGACTTATGTTTGCCAGACACCAGGTCCAGAAAACCCCTCTGGAAATGCTGTACTCAACTTCAGACACCAACCAAATAATACCTTGATGGTATTAGCTGCCTGACTGTACTCCAGTAGTCAGTAAAATCACATGCAATACT
Organism: Apteryx rowi; assembly: GCF_003343035.1. Lineage (NCBI taxonomy): Eukaryota > Metazoa > Chordata > Aves > Apterygiformes > Apterygidae > Apteryx > Apteryx rowi. The sequence continues at coordinate 101,368 of NW_020450252.1, read as the reverse complement.
CAGAAATATTCTTATGCATAAAAATAACACCTCCACCAAACACCTTCTCCCAGCCTCTTCCTTGTGCATTATTAATATCAGCCACCAGATTTGCATAGCTGCATAGTCTATATGTGTTTATCCACAAATTTACCTGCAAATGTCTCTAGGAAAATTGAAGGATCACTGTTTGCTGTCAGTTATCATGTTGCAAATCTGAGCCAGGAGCATGGAGTGAGGAGTAGTGCCTGATTCTAACAGATTAAAAAAAAGGGAATAAAACTGAGGATTCTTAACCCCAATGTAAATGTTCAAAACTGATGCTTCTGTTTTTTAAGCCAGTCTATATTTAAATAGCATTATACTGCATTTAATAAATCATGCTTTGCAGTAAAGGGAACACATTCAGTATTACACCAGTATTACAGGACTCTCGCAAATGGTGGATAAAAGCAAAGGGCTCCCATATAGCCTGCAAACTATTTGTGGATGCAGATAATGGCACCAGTGATAAACCAGATCTCACATGTGAGAGGTGGAGAGAGCTTCTCTGCATCTCTTGTTCCTGTTATAAGTATTTCACAGAGTGACAGATGAACTGTTAGATGTGGTTAGTAGGATAGAGTAGAACATAGCTGGTTACTTACAGATTTTTTCCTAACACGCATTGGTGTCCTAACTAGTCAATAACCGCCTTTGCAAAGCAGCATTAAACCCCACTGGAAGATGTATTACTTATAAGCTGGATCTGCTTGAAAACATGACAGCATAGACCCATGTCCAGTTCCAGGTGTGCAATACCCGTACAGAGCGTTCCCGTCAAATGCTCTGCTCGCATGGTGCTTTGCAGCATGGACACTACTAACAAAACCACCTTGTTTCATCAGCTCAGAGCTGCTGACTTGCATTTCCACCAGCCATGCCTCTCTCTCTCATGCTCCAGGTCTCCCTTATCTATCTCATCTGATATTTTGGGCACCTTTCTTATTTCTTTCCTCTTAAAGGAAAACAGACCCGAGACTCTGTCAAAATGGGATTTTTTTTCTGGCCTCTACAGTTGTTTTTATGGGCTGCCTCTGAACTTTGTATTCCCCACCATCTTCTACCTGTGGCAAGCATCCAAACTGACAACTCCATTTCAGAGTGAGAGCAACAATGTGGCTTTTCTAAGGGTGGTTTAATCTTTTCAGATGCTTTCCAAGTAGTCTTCAGCTGAGCAAGAAAGCCTGGTTTCTTGATTTTTCTAGATGTGTTTCAGCCACAACTCCCACTTCCAGCCATTTTCCCCTCTCTGAGAATCTTGAAGGAGCCTTCTAGAGTCTCATAACTTGTGTTAAAACAAATCAACTCTTTGTCCTATTTGCTGTTACGTTTCTTAAAGTGACTGCTTTCATTCTTGTTTCACTGTCTTCTTCCAGAGTAGCCCATGAGCAGAGAGGCTTTGGACGTGAAAGCCCACCCAGCTTTGAACAGGACATTGGACTAAAGACCCCCAAAAGCCCATTCCAGCCTGAATTATTTTATGACTCTCTCAATCACCAAGTTGTATCATCAAATGAGAAAAAAAAAAAACAGAGAAAGTCCCTCTGTAAGTTCAGGTACTCCGCTTTCACTCTGTCTCTTCTAGATCACTATCAATCCCATCTTTCTAATGCTGAGAGTATTTCAAGGCACAGGGGAAGCAACTGGCTATAATGAGAACACACTTGGTGAAGCTTCCCCACTGCAAAGCTAGCTCTGAACCAATACAGCAGCTAAGCCCCATCCAGGGGTTTAGGCAGAGCTTTTGTGTTGCATATAGCTTGTATTGAACCTCCAGAAGGATGTCTTCAGAGAGGAAATGCACTGCAAGGTTCACGCTTCAAAGTGCTCACAGTCTGGCTTCAGAGATCTCCTGGCATTACCTGCAGGCTCTCCATCCAGGTCTTTACCTTTCATGCCCTATAATATATCAACACACAAATTAGCATCAGCTTCTCCTGTCCACTAAGGAGTTAATCGAGATCATCAGAATATAGCATGCATGCAAACACAAAAAGAACCATTAATGGCCAAACTCAGAAAAGATCCCAGACTCTGTTACTGCAGTTTTGACCTTTTCTATTTCCTCCATCTTCCTCCACCTCCAAAACATTCATTTTGCTCTTCTCTTTGATGGAACAATTAGCTCAAGCAGTGAAAGGGATAAAATAAACCCAAATAAAAAAAATAAAGAAAATAAAAATAAATCCATAACAAACCCCTTTCAAATATTCACCCTCCAAAGGATAAAGTGATTTCAGTTTTGGTCTGTCTCATTCACTTTCCTCCCCCTCCCCCCCCAGGTGTATATACATATCTATATATTTAGAGAGAGGTTTTTTTAGTATTATTATTTAGTTAATATGAATTACAGGCCTCAAGCTGCCTCCCCTCTAAACCCAAAATGAAGAAGCTCTCTTTTTTTTCTCTTTTTTTTCCCTCTTCTTTCCCCCTCACCAACACGATTTACATTCTCAATGTAATGTATTAAAAAGTTGACAGGGCCGAAAGGATTCACATGATGTCGGCTAAGAAACCCAATTTCCATGATGAATTGCCCGGAGCCCCTGAATCACAAACCATTTTTTCCGCTGCTCAGAAGTTGATTTTTTTTTTTTTTAAATCTTCTTAAAGCTTCTCTCCTAATCTTCGGCTAGAAGAGATGGGTGAAAGGATTTTTTTTTCTAAACTAAGGAAAGTATTAGCATCTTGGTTGTTGTGCATCAAATTTGAAAATGCAAGGTTAGTAATATTTCAAATCGGCTACGGTCCAAGCCACTTGATAAGTATGCTTGCTGTCTCTCTCTCTCTCTCTCTCCCCCTCTCTCTAAGTTTGTGTTGGCAGGAGTGCAGCACTACTGCAGTGACGGTGTGCATGTGTGCGCATGTGTGTGCGCACTGTGTGCACAGGTAGGGCAGTGGGAAGGGAGTTTCAGACACCCCCCACGTTTACTCTTCATCCCCTCTTTCAGGGGTGGATGATTTCCAGTACAGGAGACCCATCAATTCCCGTTCAATGCTTGCATGATTTGGGACCAGGCAAATGAAGCAACAGCAAAATCCTAACACAAGTACCTACCACATTTCCCTTTTGGAAAAGACCGTTGAACTCTTCCCTGGATGCTGGGATGGGAGCCTGTACTAAAACAGTGTGCCCTGGAGGCAAACTGGCATGTACATTTGTTTTTAAATGAACTCCTTTCCTCCATGGAGCTCCTGGAAAAAAACCTACAGAGAGAAAACTAGCCCTTTTGCCCAGCCTAATAAGACATCCAGCCATTCCCGACACTAGGGTCTTTAATGAGATTTTCCTCCCTGGTCCCCTCCTTCCTCAGCACATGGAAAACAAGATGATCAGTGGAGCTGCCTCTGTGCATTAAAGGAAGGACAGTTTCTTCCCCCAACACTGCCACTTCCAGACCATGGCACTCCCATCTCCGTCATTTGTAGAGCATCCTTACTGCTTATCCACAAAGGGGGAGTATGTTGGCAGCCAGGGGATGCAAACATGCTGTAACCAGCTGCCCAGACGCTTGAGGCTTTCAGGAAACGGCTCACTCTGCAAGTGCCGGGTGCAAACCCCAGAAAGATGAAGCAGCGCAAACATTAAGAACTCCCAGGAGCAAGTTCCGCATAAAGTGTGGGGTCAGAGGCAGGGTAAGCAGAGCAAGGTTGCTTCCAGGTAGTGCATTGCATTTTTCCCCTTTATGCTCCAAGAGAAAAGGTGTTTGCAACTCTCGGACGCTCAGATAATACTAGTGGGACATGCAGTTGGGTCACAGCACCATGGCCAGGGTCAGCCATGCCTCTTTATCATTGAAGTCGAACAGGACAACAGTCGACAAAAGTAGCCCAGCCATGGTCTCTTAGTGAATAAGAGAGGGAATCTGCAGATCCCCCCAGAGAGTCAGTCTCTGCTTTCCAGGGGCAGGAAAGCCGTCACCAGATCAGACACAGTAATCATACTTCCAGGCACCACTCTCAGCACCAGGAGTCGATCCAGAACACCCAGCATGTGCATGGGATCATCACTGAGCGCTAACAGAGCCAGTAGCTTAAAGATACGCTGTGCAAAGAAACAAATCCTTCTGTCTGTCTTGAATTTGTCTCCTTACCAGTGTCATTTGATGCCCGCTAGATCTTGTAGTGGAAGGGTCCCCAGCCTTCCTTGCCTCTGGGAATATAAAGTTTTTGTAAAGCTGCTTTTGCAGTGATATGACTCATCTTTGCAGACCTCAGTTCTCCGTGCTTGCCTTCTTTGGCATTCTCCATCTCTTTTACTATTTCTCCAGATGCCTAAAGGCAGGGAGTCAATTGTATCCATCATTTTGCATACAAATTCTTCCTGCTGAGAAAAACTCTGCTCTGTAGCCAGAAAAGAAGCTGCCTCAAATGCCAGGTTTTTCTTGCTGGAAGTGGTTCTGTTATAGGTTATTGCCAGAGAGATGTTGGAAGCAGTGAGTCTCTCTTGACCTTGGCAGAGCTACTGCGTGTGCCTCCACTGGCTCTGTGTCATGATTATTCTGTCTCAGCACAGATTCCAGTAGCCTACTTGATTTTTATTCATAAAATCTCTCCCAAAAACCAGAGGAAAGAGTTCAGGAGGTCACTATCAGTGCTCAGAGACCCGAGACCATCATACATTCGCTAGCAGCTGTTGGAAACAGGTTTGCATCTGGGAGAGATGAGAGAAACCATGGCAGACTAAATGCCTCTAGGATCTGCTTGCAATTGAGTGGGAGGGATTAGAATCAATGGCCCTGGAGTCCTGTGCCTACTGAGTGTGTGACCTACTGGTCAAATGGCTGAAAAGTAAATATCCAGCCATCCCTAGCTATAATCCATCCCAAGTGTGTGGCCTCAGGTCCTCAGGTTTTTTACCTGCTGTTTTCCCACCTACCCTGCCAATTTACACTCCAAGATATCCCTCTCACTTCAAATACCAGCCCTCTCAATTAGGAAAACTATCTCCTTTTCTCCCAAATTCAGCCTCTACCTCGTGCCACCTCAGCACCCATTTCCACCCTTACCTCCAAAAAGCCCACTTTTTAGAGGTTATTGCCTTAATCATGAATTTTATCAACACGCTCCAGAAATTCTAGTCCCTTAAGAAAAGCACAGTTTTCTTTGCTGGAGCCATGTTCGTTAGCCCCATCTCATGCACAGCTGTAGGATTTGTGTCTGACAGTCGTCACAATCACTTTCCCTGGTGCTAACATTACTTTCTTTGATGGAGGTGATCCTAAGAATTATAGACCAAAGGCAAGCCTGACACTGGTACAGCAGCTGATGTTAATGAACAACTGCACAAGCGTCAGGCACATTTTAAACTCAGGAGTGCCTTGAGAGCCTCCAGCCCTTATAGGTTTAGGAAAAACATAGGACAGCAGCAACAGAGCTTAGCAGTCAAGCCCTGTTCTTGCAATCACATCACCAGACTTTGCTTCCCTGGATTTAGCACCAGGAACAAGTATTCGAAGCAGCAGCAGGAGAGGGCTGACCTAGCAAGAACTGATAGGAGCTAATCCAGTCTACTCAGTCTGATGAAGGCCTCCTCCTGTGTCCTGAGCTCTCAATCCCTGCATGGTTCTGCCTCGCCCAGGAGGTGCCGAGGGAGATCCCACATCCCATTGCCCCTCTCCTCCTTCCCTGCTGCTGTCAGTCCTAGAGATGCCCAAAATGATACGCAGCCTCCCTGCCCAGTGAGTGCCCACTGGTCTTAATACCAGCCTTGGTTTTTAACCCACCTGCAAGGTGTCCATCACTGATTTATGCCCCTACCTACTGCCTCCAGCCCAGGCACCTGTGTGCCCAGTCCTGGCCTACTGCCAGCTGCCATCCCAGCCCCACATCCCAATTCTGTTGTCGACCTTTGACTCTTACGCACAGACTTGGCTGCTCCAGCCCAAGCTCACCTCACAGCTTCACCACCAGACCTCGGTCCTGACCTGGAGCTCCCTGACGCTCTTCACCAGCTCCCTGCATGCCAACCCTGCTGGTGCTTTTTCTGTTGTTTCTGCAGGCTCCCACAACACACCTGTGGGCTCACTGCCACTGAGCACACGTCCAGCAACCGTATCTCCATCATGCTGGGCCCAGGCAGGGCGATGAGGCACACCTGAAGGAGCTGGTTACAGCCCAGGCCAAGATGATGCAGGGAGGCTGAAGGAGAGGTGGGGAGGGCTACCAGGACTCTTAAGAGGGGAGAAATGCTACCTGTGGCTGCTGAAATCTTGCCAGAATCCAGAGGGCAAAGGCATTTGGGTGTGAGACACAGGCCCTGTGTAACTTTAAAAGTTTTCTGATGCATTCCAAGCGCTTGATCAAATTATAACAGGCAGAAAAAGCCCAGAGGATTGGTTTAAAAAAAATCACCAAAACCCAAGTTATAACAGTTCCAGAAGACACCAGGTCAGTTATTGGCACCTTTAGAAGGTACATACTCTTCCCAATACTTGTCCTCTGTGGCTGAAACAATTACTGGCTGTTTTTTATGATATGACTGCTCTGGAATCACCATGTCTGTGAAAACTATTACAACAGGGAGCGCTGACAACCTGCATTTCCCACAGGCATGGACTACTAGTCACAGGATTGACCAGTTCTCACGAGACCTTTGGTAACTGTCAAGTTGCTAGGAAAACACCTTATATTTCGTTCTGTCATCTCACAGACTGGGCAAGTTTAAAGCAGGAGGCCACTGAGATGCCACCAGAAGCCTCAGCTTTTGGATGATGCAAGCATGGAAAACAGCAAGAGCATGAAAGCATGAGTCCATTTCCTTCAGCACAGGATAATCAGGGTGCTCTACGTTGGATGTTCAACTTGGAGTTTGCTTCACACCCCAGATTTAAATCTAGTGGCTTTCAGAGCGAGTGCTATCTAGACTTTCTTCCTCATCCAAGAACTCAAAAATGGGGAACAGTAAGTATAGGGAACTGCTCAGGGTTGAAGGAAGGCTGAGGTCCGTACATTACCACATTCCTCAGCAGTGAGCTGTATTCATCTGGGATGCTGCAATTAGGTTGTATTTAGTACTATACATCAGAGAGCAGGAAGAGCAGAGCTGCCCTGTGGGGGGGGGG